>NC_056628.2:66989715-67289715 GCF_002870075.4 Lactuca sativa
ATGTGTTATATATAAACTCTCTTCATATGATTTTTAAATTTTTTAGTCCGTGACATATTTTTGAAAAATAACATCACTCGATATAAATGATTTGATAAATAAAACGATAAAATAGTATGTCATTAAATGGTTTTTAAATCTTTGATATTTATATTATTTTGAATATTTTGGCAATTACTTTTTATGATATAACTTTTTATAAAATATATTCAGATGTATTTATTTATTTAATTAAATAGGTAAATAAAAAAAACTAATGACAAAACTGTAAAATTGGTCCTTATGATTTGCGAAAAACTTTGGATAGGTTCAAAAAAAATTTCAACTTACATGTAACATCCAAAATAAAAAAACTTCCTGTGATTTTGGTCCAAAAAAACTTGAAAAGACAGTTATGCCATTTTATTTTCTTTTTTGTATTTTTTTATAAGACAAAAGTGCAAATTTGGTCCTTGTGATTTGCAAAAATCTTTTGAGAGGGTCCAAAAAGTTTCCAGCTTGCACAGAAGGACCAAAATCAAGGTTTTTCTGGGTTTTTGGTCCTAAACTTAGGAAAAAATTGTATTTTTGGTCCATGGAGCATTTGAATTGACTGTTTTGCCCTTTAAATTTCTTTTTTGTATTTTTTATATTTTTATTTTATAAATATTAATGCAGTTTTGTCTTTTTTTATATGATTAAGCACTTAAATAATAATAACAAAATAAATAATAAAATCCCAACCCATTTGATAATTATAAAAAAAAAAATAGAATCACATATCCTTTCACTCTCTCTCTCTCTCTCTCTCTCATCCCAAACGAAACCACCCACCTCAATTTCAGCTTTTCCGACGGCTCACCCCACCCTCATTGTCACTTCATACCTCCCTCTTTCCCATAAAAAAAACCCTCATTCCCCTCTTCCTTTCCATGGATTCCTCATAATACCCGATTTGACAGAGGGTTTCTACTCCCCCTGTCTTTCCACGCTTGCTTTCCGGTGAGGATCTCGATCATAGTGCAACCCAATTACCTCTAACAACCATTTCCCATATTCCCTTATCCATCGTTCTGTCTTCTCTGACGACCGGTCGCTTTTCTCCAAAGGACAGGAGTCCATATCTTTTAACGAACATATTTTGAGATTTAGGTTTGGTTTATAAACTTATAATTATCGATCTGTAATATCTTTTTTGGTTTTGCTAGTTACTGGATGACATAGGTGGCATATGGAGGGAGAGGATGAAGAGTCTGGACAAATTTTGATGGAGACGGTCAGCTATGGCTAATCCGATTTTCATCTTGATGGTGAGCCATGGCTGATCTCTCCAAATTCACATATATTAACTTTAGGCCACGAGGGGGGAATTAAGATGATGTAGGCGATGAATGGAGAGGGAGGAGGATTCAAGTCAATTATGAAGATGGTAGAGAGGGGATGGAGAACATGTAGTCGGTGGTGAAGAAGGAAGACAAAGAAGATGAAGTCGAGTGTGTGTGTGTGAGTGAGGGGAGGAAGGTATCGTCGATGGGTGTGGGGTAGGGTGTTTTCTTTTTTCTTTTTCTTTTTTTAATTATTAAAATATATAAGTAAATAAAAAATGTGAAAAATGAATAATAAGGGCATAATAGTCCTTTCATTTTTTTAGGACCAAACCAAAGAAAAGTTTTGATTTTGAACTTCCTATGCAAATTGGAAAGTTTTTGGACCCCATCCAAAGTTTTTTGCAAACCACAGGGACTAATTTTGTAGTTTTGTCTTTTTATAATTATCCTAATACTAATTACCTAAAAAAATGAAATTTAACAAAGACTAAAAAGTTTTAAAAGAAAGGAAACAAATAACCACGGGTTGCCTCCCGGTTAGCTGCCCTTGTTTTAAGTCGTTGGCTCGACTTGGCCCTTAGATGTGCTTTGTTCTAAGTAGGTGGGCCTTTACAACACATTAACCTTCTCGCCACTTCCTTCAACTAAAAACTTATCTTCTACCTGACTTTTTTTTATAGCACCTGCTCACAGAATGCTTGTGTAACAGCCCGAAATCTCAGGTATTGTTTAATTATGTTTTTGGGGTGAGTTGAGAGGGGACTCGGCGAGTTGGAGCCTAGACTCGCCGAGTAGGATCGCAGACCTGGTCGCGGGTCCGCGACTGGACTCGACGAGTCCAGATATGGACTCGGCGAGTCGACGCTGTTCAGCAGAAACCCTAACCGTTCGGTTTTGGATCGTATATAATGCTCTTACATGCCGTCATTGTCCGTTTTTAGTCGATTGAGAGGAACCCTAAACGGCTGTGGGCATCTAGAGCAAGATTGGAGGATATTAGGGCTTGAAGAGGTTGTAGGGCAAAGAGGAGAAGGGTTTTGGCTAAAGGAACAGCAAAGGATTCGAGTTTTGCGGTTTGGAGACACAGAGAGGGCATATTCCAGGTAATATTTCGGATTCCCTTCTGTTATTTGATGTGTTTATGAAGTTAGGGTTTATGAAACCCATTTAGTGATTAGATGGGTTATTATGTTATTACCCAAACGTTTATACCCCAGTAATGAGATGTTTAGAAGTCCAGAAAGTCCCATGGTTGTATATCTCGGGACCATACGTAATTCAGGAAGCAGTTGCTCGTCTGCATGGCATGGACTCGCCGAGTTGTTCTTCAGACTCGGCGAGTAGCTTGAAGATTTACTGGGACTCGCCGAGTTGTTCTTCAGACTCGGCGAGTGGAGTCGGGGTGGCCCCGCGATTCTTTCAAGGGTAACTCGTCGGGTCGAGGAGGGTACTCGACGAGTAGATAAGGAATCTCAGAAAGTTGGAGGACGTCTAGACTCGCCGAGTCGCCATGGTACTCGCCGAGTCCGGTCGAGCTGACCGTTGACCGTTGACCAGAGTTGACCTAAGTCTGACTTCTTAGGGATAGTCACACTTAGAAGATATGAGTGTTAATGAGATATGTAATGTTATAGGAGGGTTGTAGCTCGTTGGATTGTGCACGAGTAATTTCAGGAGTTGCTAGCTTTCAGCGTTTACGAGGTGAGTCTTCTCACTATACTGTACCCGGAAGGGTTTGACTGTGTGACCGGAAGGTCGGATATGATATGTGATATGTATGCTATATGTGGTAAGTTATTTGTTATGTGTGCTATGTATGTTATGGGCCGGAAGGCGATTATATTATGGGCCGGAAGGCGATATGATGTGTGATGGACCGGAAGGTCGGCGTGGGTAAGGCCGAAAGGTTTACCCAGCAGGGACGGAAGTCCCCTGAGACACATGGACCGGAAGGTCGGGCCTGGAAGGGCGTATGTGCGTAAGTTGTATATTGGGGAACTCACTAAGCATTTATGCTTACAGTTGTTGTGCATGTATTTCAGGTACTAGCGAGGACCGTGGGAAGGCGCCGGCATGATCGATACACACTGAAGATTGTCTTTATGATCTTGGGATTTTGAATAAATGTAATTGACAGAATACTTAACTACTTATGCCTTGTTTTAAATGGAATTAATTACGTTTTAAAAATGAAAAAAAATTGTTTGAAAAATTTGAGTTGTTACAATTGGTATCAGAGCCTTGGTTTGAGGGATTCGGGTGCACCTTCGGGGGTAACTGAACTCAAACCGAGGAGTTGAGGAAAACTTTCAAAATAAAGGCATAAAATTTTGTAAATGGTTTGTGGTAAGCAAGAAAGAAGCAGTGTGTACGATCAGTCAGCGCCCGAACGGTAATGATCCCCAGAATACCTTACAATATTATATGATGTGAATTGTTATGCATGCTAGAAGACTAGGTATTCATGATAGGACTAGAGTGGCCTGATTTGTGATGCCTTAGTCTAGGGAAGTTTGCTTATATGAGATGCTTTGCTAGTATGCGGGTAGATAGTGCATATCAGAAGTAGAGTACTCACTATCCGGAGTTTGGGGAGGAGAACTTGGGATGAACACTGATGCGGTGTGGTCGGTAGTATTGGGCCCGTACTACCGAGGACACCGGGTCAGTGGGAAACCCAAGTAAGAATCCCTGGATATCGGGGACGGGGTAGGGTCGCGTTATCGAGTGCAATTACACTTGATGGAGTCTCTGATAGTTTTATGTTGTATTTTAGAGACATCATGGTTAGACCACGCCACGGAGCGAGTACGAGCGGTGTGAGTGACGAGGATATTCGTCAGATGATTCACGAGGAGGTGGCGGCGGCGATCCGGGCTGAGATCCCGGAGATGTTTGGGTCTATTAAGACCACCCTGATGGAGACATTTGATGAGCGGTACGCCGCGTTGACTGAGGCTGCAACCGCTGCAGCTACCGCAGCTGTGGCCACTGCTAGGCTACAGGGAGGTGATTCGTTGCTGTTCCGAGAGTTCAGCAACACGAAGCCACCAGAGTTCGATGGGACGCAGGATCCGATTGCTGCGATGAGGTGGATCGCAGATATAGAGGGGTGCTTCTACACTTGTTCATGCCCGGAGCATCTGAGGGTACGGTTCGCTTTGAACCAGCTCCGTCTGGGAGCGAAGGACTGGTGGAAGTTCGTGACGGCGAACTTCACGTTGGCAGAGACGGCGGCGGTGACATGGGAGGGATTCACTACCATGTTCAGGGATGAGTACGTTCCCCCGGTGGAGCGGGAACGATTGGTTCAGGAGTTCTTAACCCTCAAGCAGGGTACTGATTCGGTGGCGGCAATCACGCGGAAGTTCCATGAGAGGGCGATGTTTTGCCCCGAGCTGGTGGCCACAGAGCAGGCTCGGATGAGCCGGTACTTGGGTGTTCTGAGGAGGGAGATCCGGGAGTTTGTGTCAAACTCCACTTACCATACTTTTGCTGAGCTTCAGGCGAATGCCAGGAAGCGTGAGATCGAGTTGGAGACCCAGGCCCGGGAGGAGGCTGAGATTCAGCGAGTGGACCGGCGACCGGCTCAGTTCCAGCCGGCAGCCAAGCGGACCAAGTCCGCTGATTCGAGGACGGGAGGTTCGAAGGGTCGCACTTGCGGGAAGTGCGGCAAGAGTCATGATGGAGTATGTCGATCTGGTGCTTGCTACAAGTGTGGCAAGGAGGGGCACATTGCTAGGGAGTGTCCCAAGGGATTTACGGTTTGCTTTCATTGCAACCAGACTGGCCATAGGAAGGCCGAGTGCCCTCAGCTTCGTCAGGGATCTGCACCTGTTGCCAGGACTACTGAGACTCGACCGGTGAAGGTCGAGGCCCCGAGGGCTCGTGGGAGAGCCTTTCAGCTGACTGCGGAGGAGGTCCGCGCTGCGCCCGATGTTGTGGCAGGTATGTTGTAATTCGTGTAATTATTTTAATGTCGATATGTTATGCTTATGTTATTATGCGCGTAGGTACTTTCCTTGTGAACTCTGTGCCTGCCTTAGTGTTATTTGACTCGGGTGCGAGTAGGTCCTTTGTGTCCTTAGCCTTTAGTCAGCATATCGGCGTTAGTCGTGAGTCGTTGAGTCGACCTTTGAGAGTTTCTATAGCTGACGAGAAGGTGATTTGTGCTACGGAGGTTCTTCGGGGATGTGTACTAGAGATTTTCGGGGTTGGATTCCCAATTGATCTGATTCCTATCATGATGGGGGATGTCTGTGTCATCGTGGGCATGGACTGGCTGAGCCAATTCGGCGCGGTCATCGACTGTGAGCGTCAGTTGGTGACTATACGAGACCCTAAGGGGGGAGTTCTTTCGGTGTACGGCGAGGGTACCCGTTCGGGATCAGCTTTTTGTTCGGCCGCTAGGGCGAGGCAGTGTCTACAGCAGGGCTGTAAGGGTTTTGTGGCGTATGTGTTGGATACGCGGGAGATCGCCGAGAGACCGAAAACAGTTGAGGAAGTTCCTGTGGTGTGCGAGTTTTCAGATGTTTTTCCCGAGGAGTTGCCGGGAGTACCTCCTGTGAGGCAAGTAGAGTTTAGTATCGATCTGGTTCCGGGGGCCGCTCCTATTGCTAAAGTGCCCTATCGTCTTGCACCTCCAGAGATGCAAGAGTTGTCCTCGCAACTTCAGGAGTTGCTGGGGAAGGGATTCATTCGGCCGAGCAGCTCGCCATGGGGAGCACCTATTCTGTTCGTCAGAAAGAAGGATGGTTCACACCGGATGTGTATTGACTACCGGGAGTTGAACAAGTTAACGGTCAAGAACCGTTACCCGTTGCCGAGGATCGATGATTTATTCGATCAGTTGCAGGGAGCATCTTGGTTTTCCAAGATCGATCTGAGGTCAGGATACCATCAGGTGAGAGTACGGGATGAAGACATCCAGAAGACAGCGTTTAGGACGCGATATGGGCATTATGAGTTTGTGGTGATGCCTTTTGGACTCACCAATGCCCCGGCTGTGTTCATGGATCTCATGAACAGGGTTTGCAGGCCGATGTTGGATCGGTCAGTGATCGTATTTATCGACGACATTCTGGTGTATTCAAGATCTAGAGAGCAGCATGAGGAGCATTTGAGGGAGGTCCTGGAGGTATTGAGGTCGGAGAAGCTTTATGCAAAGTTCTCCAAGTGTGACTTCTGGTTGCGGGAGGTCCAGTTTCTAGGACATGTGGTTAATCGGAAAGGGATATTGGTCGATCCGGCCAAGGTTGAGGCGGTGATGAGTTGGGAGGTGCCGAAGTCACCCTCTGAGATCAGAAGTTTCCTTGGGTTGGCAGGGTATTATCGGAGATTTATCAAGGATTTCTCCAAGATCGCAGTGCCACTCACCAGATTGACCCGGAAGGGTGTTGCATTCTCATGGGGACCCGAGCAGCAGACCTCCTTTGAGACACTTCGCCAGAGATTGTGCGAAGCCCCGGTATTAGCTCTCCCAGAAGGGATGGAAGATTTCGTGGTATATTGCGACGCATCGATTTCGGGATTGGGTGCAGTGTTGATGCAGAGGGGTCATGTGATAGCTTATGCGTCTAGGCAGCTAAAGCCTCATGAGACGAGATATCCCACGCATGATTCAGAGTTGGGGGCAGTAGTGTTCGCTCTCAAAATTTGGCGTCACTACTTGTATGGGGTTCGATGTACGATATACACGGACCATAAGAGTCTGAAGTATTTGATGGATCAACCCAACCTAAACATGCGTCAGAGGAGGTGGTTGGATGTGGTCAAGGATTATGATTGTGAGATCCTGTACCACCCAGGCAAGGCTAATGTGGTAGCCGATGCATTGAGTCGCAGGGCGGAGAGCACTCCATTGCGAGACGTATGCTTGAGACTGACTGTGATGACTCCAGTATTGGACGCTATTCGTGGGGCCTAGGAAGAGGCTGTGCGACCAGAAATGCAGAAGAAAGAGCGGGTTGTGGGGTTAATTTCGGAGTTCGTTAAGGATGGGCGAGAGCTTATGACATTTCAGGGTCGGATTTGGGTACCGTTCGTGGGCGGTACGCGTACTACTTTGATGGAAGAGGCTCATAGATCGAAATTCTCGATCCATCCTGGTGCTACAAAGATGTATTTGGATTTGAGGAAGGAATATTGGTGGCCCTGTATGAAGAGGGACGTGGCATGGTTCGTTGAGAGGTGCTTGACCTGCCGTAGGGTTAAGGCTGAGCACCAGAGACCGCATGGCAAGTTACAGCCATTGGAGATCCCTGAGTGGAAGTGGGAACAGATCACTATGGATTTTATCACCAAATTGCCAAGGACTGCTAGGGGAGTTGACGCAATTTGGGTGATTGTGGATAGGTTGACGAAGAGTGCACACTTCCTTGCCATCAGCGAGAGTTCTTCAGCGGAGAAGTTGGCGGAGATATATGTGAGAGAGGTGGTATCTCGGCACGGGGTGCCGATCTCGATTGTGTCAGACCGTGATGTGCGCTTTACTTCCAGATTCTGGAAGAAATTCCATGAGGAGCTGGGTACTAAATTGCATTTTAGTACCGCATACCATCCCCAGACAGATGGTCAGAGCGAGCGGACGATTCAGACGCTGGAGGACATGCTCCGAGCGTGTGTGTTAGACTTCGGGGGTAGTTGGGACGCGTATTTACCATTGGCAGAGTTTTCCTACAACAACAGCCATCATTCGAGCATTGGTATGCCACCTTTTGAGCAGTTGTATGGTAGGAGGTGTCGGACCCCCATTTGCTGGGGAGAGGTGGGACAGAGAGTGATGGGCAGCACGGAGATCGTGCTCCAGACTACAGAGCAGATTCAGCAAGTGAGACAAAGGTTATTGACTGCCCAGAGCCGACAGAAGAGTTATGCAGACAGGCGCCGATCCGAGCTTGAATTTCAGGTCGGCGACTTCGTTCTCCTGAAGGTCTCTCCTTGGAAGGGAGTGATTCGATTCAGGAAGAGGGGCAAGTTGGGGCCCCGGTATATTGGACCATTTCGTGTAATTGCGAGGATAGGCCGGGTAGCCTATCGGTTGGAGTTACCAGCGGAGTTGGGTCAGATCCATGACACTTTTCATGTGTCGCAGTTGAGGAAGTGCATAGCCGATGAGTCGGCAGTGGTTCCATTGGAGGATATTCAGGTGGATGCGAGCCTGAATTACGCGGAGAGACCAGTGGCTATCAGAGATCGGAAGATCAAGGTTCTGAGGAACAAGGAGGTACCCCTGGTGTTGGTTCAATGGCAACACCGTAAGGGATCGGAAATGACTTGGGAACCGGAACGCGAGATGCGGGAGCAGCATCCGGAACTATTTGCGGAGTGAGACTTCGAGGGCGAAGTCTAATCCAAGTGGGGGAGAGTTGTAACAGCCCGAAATCTCAGGTATTGTTTAATTATGTTTTTGGGGTGAGTTGAGAGGGGACTCGGCGAGTTGGAGCCTAGACTTGCCGAGTAGGATCGCAGACCTGGTCGCGGGTCCGCGACTGGACTCGACGAGTCCAGATATGGACTCGGCGAGTCGACGCTGTTCAGCAGAAACCCTAACCGTTCGGTTTTGGATCGTATATAATGCTCTTACATGCCGTCATTGTCCGTTTTTAGTCGATTGAGAGGAACCCTAAACGGCTGTGGGCATCTAGAGCAAGATTGGAGGATATTAGGGCTTGAAGAGGTTGTAGGGCAAAGAGGAGAAGGGTTTTGGCTAAAGGAACAGCAAAGGATTCGAGTTCTGCGGTTTGGAGACACAGAGAGGGCATATTCCAGGTAATATTTCGGATTCCCTTCTGTTATTTGATGTGTTTATGAAGTTAGGGTTTATGAAACCCATTTAGTGATTAGATGGGTTATTATGTTATTACCCAAACGTTTATACCCCAGTAATGAGATGTTTAAAAGTCCAGAAAGTCCCATGGTTGTATATCTCGGGACCATACGTAATTCAGGAAGCAGTTGCTCGTCTGCATGGCATGGACTCGCCGAGTTGTTCTTCAGACTCGGCGAGTAGCTTGAAGATTTACTGGGACTCGCCGAGTTGTTCTTCAGACTCGGCGAGTGGAGTCGGGGTGGCCCCGCGATTCTTTCAAGGGTAACTCGTCGGGTCGAGGAGGGTACTCGACGAGTAGATAAGGAATCTCAGAAAGTTGGAGGACGTCTAGACTCGCCGAGTCGCCATGGTACTCGCCGAGTCCGGTCGAGCTGACCGTTGACCGTTGACCAGAGTTGACCTAAGTCTGACTTCTTAGGGATAGTCACACTTAGAAGATATGAGTGTTAATGAGATATGTAATGTTATAGGAGGGTTGTAGCTCGTTGGATTGTGCACGAGTAATTTCAGGAGTTGCTAGCTTTCAGCGTTTACGAGGTGAGTCTTCTCACTATACTGTACCCGGAAGGGTTTGACTGTGTGACCGGAAGGTCGGATATGATATGTGATATGTATGCTATATGTGGTAAGTTATTTGTTATGTGTGCTATGTATGTTATGGGCCGGAAGGCGATTATATTATGGGCCGGAAGGCGATATGATGTGTGATGGACCGGAAGGTCGGCGTGGGTAAGGCCGGAAGGTTTACCCAGCAGGGACGGAAGTCCCCTGAGACACATGGACCGGAAGGTCGGGCCTGGAAGGGCGTATGTGCGTAAGTTGTATATTGGGGAACTCACTAAGCATTTATGCTTACAGTTGTTGTGCATGTATTTCAGGTACTAGCGAGGACCGTGGGAAGGCGCCGGCATGATCGATACACACTGAAGATTGTCTTTATGATCTTGGGATTTTGAATAAATGTAATTGACATAATACTTAGCTACTTATGCCTTGTTTTAAATGGAATTAATTACGTTTTAAAAATGAAAAAAATTTGTTTGAAAAATTTGAGTTGTTACAGCTTGGCATAAACAATTAGTAACACTGTGTCCCCGGCAACGGCGCCAATTTGTTAGGGGTGTCAGACCCAACAAATAATGGGGTACGATATACTCCAAAAGAATCCCACTATATTGCACTAAAAGGTAGTACAAGGCAAGCACGGTCGATCCACAGAGACACAGGATAATTAGTCTATACCTCTTTGCACAAGGTACTATGGTCACCAACAGTAAAGAGGGGGGTTTAGGATAAAATAATTAAAACAAACACTTAAAAACACAAGTAATCAACTAAAAGAGTGAATTAAATCTAGAAAAGGTAAGGACTCCAACCTCATGTATGACAACTTAGCAATGTGATTCCAAGATAACATGATATTTGTTTAATTTTATCTAAGTTGGTACTCGAAAGTGTTAACAAGCTCTAACACTTCCCATTCACCACATTAATTAACCAAAACAAGCTCTTTGATTAACCCTAACCTTACTAATCTAATCTAAACAAGCTCTTAGAATTAGATTATAATATTGCATGAAGCTTTATGTGAATGTTCCCAACAACACCCAATACTCCTCATAAGCTCGGGAGTGTAAAAGTGTATGAATAAGATTTACACTAAATTCATTCAATAGAGATCAATTTAATGCTTGTTACTTGTTCAATTTCACAAAACAATTACGGATTTTGTAAAAGAGATAACTTGAATGACCTAACCCTAATTCAAATGGCCAATAAGAATCACAATTAGAATCAAACATTCGATTGAAGCAAAATCAAATTCATTAGATATAAATTAAGAACAAACATCATGTCATATGATTGAAGTGATGAGTTTTGGTCATAAGACATCCTATGTGCTCATACAAACCCTAATGCTTGGATCTAGGTTTCTCTATTGTACATGCTTTGAATCCAAGACTATAAACCCTAATTCTAGCATTCAAATAATCATATTAACATGAGAATAGGTTTATAATGTTACCTTGATTGTTATGTAGTAATAACAATCCCAATTCCTCCTTGAATTGACTTTGGAAGGCTTAGAGTCACAAGTGTCACTCCTCTAATGGCTTACAAACACCATAAGCAAGTGGAGAAGGTATAAAGAGAGAGGAGAGAGGTAGGAATTTGTCCTTAGGACTTCTTGGGAAGGCTTAGATGAATTCATGAGCCTTAGGGGGTTTATATAGGTGTAAAGATTAGGGTTTTAGTCCTTATCCTTATCTAGTTGCTTGCCCACCAAGCAACCATAAGATAAGTCTTAGAAACCCTTATCCTAGTCGAATTCTAAGGCATTATCTCCTTAAATTCGTTCACCCTATATTTAAGATAATCCTTACCTTATTTTGTAACTATCACATAATTACAATTCAACCCCTCTAGTTTAATTAATTACACTTGATCACAAAATTAATTCTTAATTAATTATTGACCAATATTAATTAAACAAATATGATTTCTCCATTAATATATTATTCTTATAACATATTAATAAATCATAATAACCTCTCTCTCTATTAATTTCTCCAATCAAGTTGCTTTGGTGAAGGCAACCCAAAAGGACCATGCACCATCGGGTCAAGTACATACCAAAATAGTTATGGGCTTAGACACTAATCTAACAGTCTCCTACTTGGATAAGTCTAACAACTATTCTGCGTATGACTTTAGATCCTGATCTGCAATCGTAGCTTTCCAAAGCCGCTGTCAACTCTGATCCTATCAGATACGCGTGTCCTTAGATAAGGGATCATATATTCCTCCATTCTAGATATCGTATGAGACATGATTTCTAATCATTCTCTTTGTACTATATCTCGATTTCTGATTTATGACGACAGACTAATTGAACAAATCAAATTAGCCCTAGCCCGGCCGAGCATTTACGTTTGTCATCACTAAACCATCGAGGGGCCCAAAAGATATCGCTTTTATCCTACCTTGGATAAAAGGAACGGATAAACTTTGATACAATGCTTGCTTGCACTCACTAACCAAATCACACACAACAATATGTTTTATAACATCAAGTTACTAGTGCGTTTACATATTATCAATGTGAAACCGATTCGCAAGATACAACTCACACATCTTGGTTTCAAGAATATAAGATGTTATCGTCTCACTAATCACTCGTGATACAATTCATGGAGTGATCCAAGTGAGCGTGGGTTTGATCCAATGCTCAAATTCATATTCATAAGCACTCATGAACGTTGTAGCAAACATTTGCTTATGTCTAATGCTCTTTAGACAATCCACACACCAATTCACGACAGTCTTCATTCATATCTACTTCCAACATATGAATGACTGTGGCCCATTTGAATAATTCGATTATTCTTAAGAACCTCAATTATTCTGGAAGTCAAAACATGCAAATGTGAAACACAAGAATAATACTAATCCCATATGGCCTCAATCCTTTGAGTATAAATAAAACACCTTTTATTTATCACCATATCGATTACTCATTATTTGTCGTTTCGGGTAATCAACTTCTTACTTGAATTCCAACACTTGTCCCATGCTCCTAGCATGCACACAATGTTTACCTATGGTTCTTACTTTGTGAAATAGATCACATTGAACACATTTCAAATCCTTCTCATTTCACAACTCCAAATCCGTTTTTCATAAGTTAAAGAATATCAAATTCTTGTTACTTATAGAATATGCTAGATTCTAACATTCTATGCAACTATCCTTTCGTAATATCACTGCACCAAAGTCACAAAGACTATTGCCAATGATATTACAAAGTCCTTTATCGGAGATTGTTACAAGACAATTCCTTAGATATGATGTCTCTCACTCAAAGTACATTCCTTTGAACATCCTTTTGCATAAAAGTTTCTAATCTAGACATAGATTTTCAATATTCAATTCCCAATATGGACACGCTTCCATATTTTCCATATGACAACTCATTCTTAATAGAATCTTATCTATTCGTAATGATGTCAATATGGTCCATCCGGTATGGAAACATTTCCATAATTTCCATATGACAACTCATTCTTAATAGAATCTTTTCTATTCATAATAATGTCGATATGGTCCATCCAATACCATGCTTCCAACTACTCACAAGCGACCAATCCTCGTCGAAATTTGGATTGTCCTTTGATAGTTGTTTAATTATTTTAGTCAAAACCGATTCTAGTCCTTTTTCCCTCTAAATGCGCTAGACATTTGGAAAATTTTAGAATGGTCAAACATTAAAGCATTTGCAATCGATCCTATACCCGAAGCGTATGGGACACGACGCATAATGTTTTATTTGCTATGTTCTCAAAATTCAAATTGTGAAGAGGAATGCCGTAATCATAATCGAAATTTTAAGAACACACTATGTACCTTTGACTAAGTTTAATAACATTTCTCAACCTAATCCTTTAGATTTGAAATGAAGCATAATATTCTCTCCCTTAATTATAGCAAAACAACCTTTCAACTCTTACAACTTTGCAAAGTATGACTCTTGTTTTCTATAATCAATATTGTTAACCTTGCAATACTTTCCTTAATAATCATACAATCATAACTTTTATGCTCCCACTATCATGATGATTATTATAAAACATAACACTTATGCTCCCACTAGCTTCGACATGTATTCATAAACATCTTAACTTTCAGAAAACAATACTTATTGAATTTCTTAAGTTCATGTTTCTAATACTTAGTGCTTTGATAATCTTTTATCAAGGCTTCTTGAACTTATACACCTTTGCCTTCGATAGTTCATATGTGTGTCTAAACACTTAAGACTAATTGCCAAACCTCACAATTCAAATTATGGAAAGGGATACCGTAACCATAATCGAATTCGAGAATGCAATTTTACAATCACTTTCTTCTTAAAATCTTTCTTAGTGAAAGCATTTCCTCACAATCATTTTCATGAAGGAGGAAATCTTATGACACTTAGATTTAAACGGTGTATGTGTCCCTATCCATGTGAATTTGTTAAAACCAAAGTTTACGACAAATTCAAACTCATATGGACCGAACTTTCTTAATCTTGATTTCTTGCCTTTTGGTAGCACAGCTTCCCACCATGTCTTCCAAGTAGTTAAGCAACTCACATTTTCTTATCAATGTACCTTTCATTGATTAAGGTGCTTTGCCTTTTATGCATTCAAAATGAGAACTCATAGAACTCACATGCATAATTAACTCAATAGCACAGAAACAAAATAATGTCAACACGATAGGTTGTAAACCTCAACTCGTGTGCTAGTGATGATTGATAAGGTTTATTTGATTTGTTCTTGAAACCTTTCAAGACCATTAAGACTCCCACTGATTCTCTTGTCAAAACATTTCTTGACAAACAAATATTCAAGAGTTAGTGTAGCTTTTATCAAAACTCTTCATAAATTGGTCCTAGTTGGTCTTTGTCTTATCCAAGACATCACAACTCACCACATTTAATGAATGTTATAAACCTTCTTAATACTTTTCACTCATTGTCACAACCTTATCTTTAAGACTTGTTATTGGAATGAAGTATGATTGACTTATTGATTTAACCATTTCTTCAATTCTTGATTCCTCTTCTTAGACATACAACTGTCCTAAGACTCATTTAGAGGATCAATTGAGATATGGTTCTTAATCATTAAGACATATCATAAAGCATAAAAGGTACTCTCCCATCTTCTTAGAATGAAGAAACTTTTATCTTTCTGCCTACTTGATTCTTCTTATTCGTTCTGCTATTGATTTAAACATTTTCAATCAATTCAGAATTACACTTAATCTTATAAGTACAATCATATTTACTAAACTTTTAGCAAATCATGACGAATATCTCGTTACTCTTACGGTGGACTTTGATCAACACACAACTTTGTGTACTTGATCTCCTAGTCCTTCACTTGACACTTTGTCGATGAATAAGTCTAATTTCCAAATACGAAATTTCTCATTCATCGTGCATCCACGTTGCATGATTCCAAGTTTCTGTCCAATTGAAACTTGGGCGATGAGAAACTCTCCCTATTTGGTAAATTCTCGACTTTCCATAACACAATAAGAACCAAATCCATTATTGCTAATAATAGAAACATTTTAACATCAATTTTTCATACACGCCATTGTAAGGATAAATAAATAAAATTTAAAATCAAAATTTATTTTATTGCGGAAAAATTTGTCCTTACAATGCAAATCATTGAAAAACTTATGCTAATACATCTTTCTTAGCAATCTAATTCTAACTCTAAGTAGTAGCTCTTGAATCTAATCTTCGAGAAACACGATCGAAATCCATTCCTTCACGGTTAGATTCTGCTCACTTCTTCCCTTAAGCTTCCTTTCTTTTCTTCGATCCTTCAAAACATCAATTGTAATCTTATCACATTATGTATTCAGAATCTAGAATGAAGCTTAAAAGAGTTAGTCAATGGATTTTACCTAAATTAGAGCCATACGTTTCGACTCTCCCATCTCTTAGATCTCTTAGGTAAATGGAGCAGCTTTGTCTCCAATGCCCTTTCTCTTGGCAATAAAAGCAAATTGACTCTTTTTGAACATGACATGGAACTACTTCATACATTGTCTTTCTCTTGTGATCAAACTTTTCGATCATAGCATGTCTTTCGTTGCCATTGTCTATATCCATAGAGGTCTTGAAGGCAGATTCACCAATCAACTTTGCTTTTCTATTGCGCCAAATCATTGCTGATTCAGCAGCAATAAGCATATAGGTGAGATCTATAAGGGTCACGTCGTAGTTCATCATATAGTACTCTCTTACGAACTTACTATATGAGTTGGGAAGTGACTGAAGAACCCAATCAACAGCCATTTCCTCACAGACAACGGATCCCAACATTCTTAACCTATCAATGTGTGACTTCATCCCTAGGACGTGTGCACACACGAACTTTCCTTCTTTATGTTTACTTGCCAAAAGGGCTTGAGTGATATTGAACTTTTCAAGCCTTTGAACTTGTGGGTTAGGGAGAACAATTGGAGGAGGAGGAGGAAGTGAAGCATGATCTCTTGTTCCTCGATCGAATCATGGAATATCATTTTCATGTGGAATGCTTGTTCCACGGGATTTGGGAAGACCATAGTTGTCGAACTTTGACATCTACAAAACGGGAGAAAACAAATTCAAGTTAGTTGATTGATTGAGTCCTTAGTAAATCACCCAAATGAGATACTAAGGCTAGGACCCAACACAATATTCTACAACTCGGGAGAGGGATGTCGTAACCCTAATTGCAGAATATTTGAAGGTAAGTGAATGACGATTCACTAATTTCCACCACGAAAAACGAAAAAGAATTTAAGTTTTAAATCTATGAAAACTCCTAGATCCTTTGAGATTCATTGAACTTTCAATGGCATGTTTAAATCTCGATATGCCCCTCTTGTTTGTGATTGGGATGCCGAGGATCACAAAACGGGTGTGAATAACCATGCAAACTTACATGGTGCCCTCACATGTTACAGTCACCTATTCGATGTGTCGGTAAACCACACACGCTCCACCGAACTATGACAAACATTGAGTCACCCTTTGCTACCTTTTCTTAGAACCATTTAGTGTGCCGGTAAACCACACACGCTCCACTAACGTCTTCGCAAGGGCACAAAGTGTAATTTCATGGAATTGCATCAATTCACTTTTGCCTAAGTAACTAAGATTGGGAATTTTATGAAAACATTTAGTTACTTTTATACTTTATTATACTTATAATGGAAGGTTTCGTCCTATCCTACTCGTTCGGCTAACGACCCTCCACTAGTCAAGAGTGCGGTGGGTAAGAGTGGATACCCATTCAATCGCCATTTTATAGGCAATTTCCTTAAACACCCCTTATAGACCAGCTTCGTGAATGAGGCCCACTAACGGTAAGACTGACTTTTACTCATACATATATATAATGTTAGACTTTTAATGTTATATATATATATATATATATATATATATATATATATATATATATATATATATATTATAGGGTGTATTTTACACTTTTAAAATACTAGGTGGTCTAATTTAACAATTATACTTTGAATTCAATTAAATTGTAAACCTAAAATTTTATGGATTCATTAAACTTCTTTTAATTAAACACCTTAATTAATTAATAAAACCATAAGGGTGTGATTTGAACTTTTTCAAAACAATACTAGAGTTTTAGAATTTAACATTCCTAATTAAACTTTTAATCAACTTTTAAATTCCAAAACTTGAGGGCAAGTTTTGAAACATTTCAAGACATTAGGGTTTAGAATTTAAATATGCATCAAAATTAAACTATTTAATCAAAATTTAAATTCCAAAACTTGAGGGCAAGTTTTGAAACCTTTTTCAAAACATTAGGGTTTCAACTATTTAAATTTCAAAACAACAAAACTTTTGGGTTCAAATTTAAACTATAAAACCTAAAGGGCAAAATATGAAAGTTTTCATAACAACATGGATCAAATAACAAATTAACAATTAATCATATAATTATCCATATTTGATTTATTTAATGATTTCTTGCAAAACAATTTATCAATTTACTCAAAATAATTAATCAATTATCTTATAAGGAAACAATTATCTTATTAATTGATAAATATCTTCAATTAGATCAAAATTATAGTCAAATATATCATATAATCGGATTCATATTAATCTAACATGATAAGGTAACTATCCATAAGCAAAAACAGCAAGAAATCCCGGAATACCCTCCATCTGACGAGCCGACTCGTCGAGTCACGCATGGACTCGTTGAGTCACCTTGGACTCGGCGAGTTCATCTATGGACTCGGCGAGTCCAGCCTCCAGAAACACAAAATTCGAAATTTTCAAACATATCAAGCATCAATACAATAGAAACCAATCAAGGCTCTGATACCACTGATGGGTTTTGGTCATAAGACATCCTATGTGCTCATACAAACCCTAATGCTTGGATCTAGGTTTCTCTATTGTACATGCTTTGAATCCAAGACTATAAACCCTACTTCTAGCATTCAAACAATCATATTAACATGAGAATAGGTTTATAATGTTACCTTGATTGTTATGTAGTAATAACAATCCCAATTCCTCCTTGAATTGACTTTGGAAGGCTTAGAGTCACAAGTGTCACTCCTCTGATGGCTTACAAACACCATAAGCAAGTGGAGAAGGTATAAAGAGAGAGGAGAGAGGTAGGAATTCGTCCTTAGGACTTCTTGGGAAGGATTAGACGAATTCATGAGCCTTAGGGGGTTTATATAGGTGTAAAGATTAGGGTTTTAGTCTTTATCCTTATCTAGTTGCTTGCCCACCAAGCAACCATAAGATAAGTCTTAGAAACCCTTATCCTAGTCGAATTCTAAGGCATTATCTCCTTAAATTCGTTCACCCTATATTTAAGATAATCCTTACCTTATTTTGTAACTATCACATAATTACAATTCAGCCCCTCTAGTTTAATTAATTACACTTGATCACAAAATTAATTCTTAATTAATTATTGACCAATATTAATTAAACAAATATGATTTCTCCATTAATATATTATTCTTATAACATATTAATAAATCATAATAACCTCTCTCTCTATTAATTTCTCCAATCAAGTTGCTTTGGTGAAGGCAACCCAAAAGGACCATGCACCATCGGGTCAAGTACATACCAAAATAGTTATGGACTTAGACACTAATCCAACATGAAGTCACTACCAAGAAGTCAAAACATGAAATTGGAGAAACTAGGGTTCTAGCCACACATGGCTAGAACAAGATCACAAGTCTAAAAGATGAAATTAAGTGTAATTACAACTTACAAAAACAAGAATTAATGTTTCCAAATGATTGACGGACAAACCCTTGCAAAAACCTTCAAATTCTCCTCTCCAATGGTGCTCTGATATGTTATGTGTGTGTAAAAATGACTCTTAACCCGTAATATGAAAGATAGGAAAAACTGCCAAAAGTTAGTTTTTGGGTCGAACACGGCCCGTGTTAAAATAGGCTAAACTGACACGGGTCGTGTTCAGCAACACGCCCCGTGTTGATTTGCACTAAACTGACACGCCCCGTGTTCAGCATGGTCAACAACTCTCATTTTGGTCAAACACGCCTCGTGCCCACTTTTCAGTGTAAATTCAACACGCCCCGTGTACCTCTCTGACTCCAATTCCAAACTTGATTTTTCCAACTTTTTCATTCTTCGCCCGATCATCCCAAAATCTTCACCAATGCTTCCCGGCACTTCCCAAAGCACGTTCCAACCTCCGGTTTACCTGAAAAAGACATAAAAGTGTGCAAATAAGGTTGTTCTAAAGATTAACATGAATATGATGAAATGCAAGAAAAATAAAGAACAATTATGCTAAAAACATAAATAAAAAGGGCTAAAAGTTATGCAAATAGGGTGCACAAAATGCACCTAACAGTGTTTTCTCCATTTTTTCTGCCTGGTCCTCGCAGCCCTTCGTCACCACTGGAAACCTCCTTATCCCTTTATCTTTTCCATTTTTTTTTCTAGTTGTGCTCCTTCATTAACTGTCAAATCGACAAAACTGATGAGTATTTCTGGTTTCAGGTGGGTTTCTTGAGTATTTTAGTTTTCTGACGGGTGTGGTGAAGGCTTTCGTTGTTGCCCTTATGGAAATCTCGGCAACAGTCACTGTGTCTGCTGAAGCGATGTCCCTTGCACCTTCCCCTGAAACTGGAGCTGCCTTTCCATCCCAGTTTTTGGAGTTATGATTTTACCGATTTCTGGAGTAATGATGGAAACATTTCTACTTCTTTCTCTAGTTGCTTTCTTCCGGAATTGATTAGAACATCACTAGAGATTTCTGGAAGATTGATTTTATCTTTGATTCCCCTATTTTCTCTCCTGATTCCAATGGTTGGAATGGCGGAATCAAGGTTACCTTTTGAATCAGAGTAGAGAAGACGGGTCTTGTTGCTAGTGATGAAAGTCGACCCAATAACCTTCATTCTCAATTTCAATAACTTGAAGCATCGCCTCCTCCTATTCCATGCTGTGAACCACCATTGATGGAACCCTAGACGTCGTTTTCACCGTTGATTCATTACCATCACTCAACTGAGTGATTTCATATGTTCCGGTCGCAATTTTTTCGTTTTCTAATAGTGATAACGACTGCAATTTGGTCAAGAAAAAAGTTTGAAGAAGTAAGATACAAGCAGGGCGGCGGTGGTAGTGGCTTTAGGGGTGTTTAGGATATCTTTTAGGCTATAGGGAGTGGTCACACCCACCCCACCGGAAAAATGCTGCCACATGTGCGCCACGTCAGCTTCACACCCAACCCACCACCAACCCACTAGACATAGGAAATGGTCACCACTTCAAAACATTTATTTATTTTTTTAACACTAAATTAAATAAAAAACATAATTAATAAAAACATAGATAATAATAATAATAATAATAATAATAATAATAATAATAATAATAATAATAATAATAATAATAATAAAGTCTAGGGTGAAATTTGTAAATTCTATAAACCAGTTTTGAGGAAGAAAATTAGGGAGGAGGTTTATTCTGCTTTTGACCCAAACTCAAGGGACTATAATTGACAATTTTTGAAAAATGTATCTTCTTCCTGATTAAATGACCTCTTCATTGTCTTCCTCCATTGTTGAATACCTGCAATTGTGAAAGTTTTTTTTTTCTTTGCGTATTGCCTCCAAACGAATCCAATCAGTCAAAACAGGAAACCAACCAATAGGGAGCCTCATCTTCGTCCGTCTTCCGCCTCACGCTACACGCAGCCCACCGGACTTGGGGGCGGTGTTCACGCGTAGGGGAGGCTGCCACCTTAGCCCAAGACGCGTGAAAACGCTCCCATACCGGGTAGCCTTATAAGCTTAAAGTTCTTTTTAGAAAAGAATTTTTTATAAAAGATCTTTTCTCAAAAGTAAATGTTTAAAATGTGTTTGGATGTAAAAAAGACAAAAGTTCCAAAAGTAAGATTTTATGGCTTTTTGATTCACCTTATTTTCTCTATACCAAAAAGTTGTTTTCAAAAGATCTTTTCTCCTTTCCAAACAACTTTTCAATTTTTTTTGACTTTCTGGAAAAGTAAAATGCCAAAAAGTTGTTTTTAAAGCAATCCAAAACACCCTCTTAGGGTGACGCCAATCGTAGCTTCAGGGCAATGGCGGTCTTGTGGTGGAGATCCCATATTTTAAGATTTCTTCAATTCTTACACTGAAACGAGAGATCCTTGTATTATTTTATTGATTTTGTTTTTTATGGTGTTATTTCCAATATATATATATATATATATATATATATATATATATATATATATATAGAGAGAGAGAGAGAGAGAGAGAAAGAGAGAGAAAGAGAGAGAGTGAACGGTAGGGGTGGGTGGGGGGTAAAGGGATAATTTTTTTTCTTTTCTTTTTATTTTTAAAGTGAATAGTATTAGGATAATTATAAAAAATACAAAAAAGAAAATAAAAGGGGTAACTATCTTTTCAAGTTTTTGTGGACCAAAATCACAGGAAGTTTTTGATTTTGGATCTTTCATGCAAGTTGAAAACTTTTTAAATCCTATCCAAAAAATTTCGCAAACCATAAGGACCAATTTTGCAGTTTTGTCAAAACTAATTAAAAAGCTACCAAAATGCGTGGAGCCTAAAGGATGATAAATGAGTTTCGGTCAAATGTTAGGGATTTAAGTATCATTATAAACAAAAGATATATATTTACGAACAGAATATTAAACGTGTATATAAATTCTTATAAAAAAATATTGATATTTAAATATAACTACGATTTAAAATAAAATGTTATACAATATAATTGTTAAAAAGGATGAAGAGCCTTTCAAGAAATTAAAATTTACAAAATAGTTAAAGTTAACTCTAAAAAAAGTCTTTAGTACAATAATGAAATATTAAAAGGTTATGTAAAAAGTTATTATCATAACAGTAAAGATTAAAAAAAAAGTGATGCTCTATAGGATAAAGCTTTTGCAATTTAGTGGTTAAGGGCATTTAGAAAATTAGTAAAAAATTGAGGGGTAATTTGGATGTAGAGGAAAACAAGGGGTCTCTTTTATTTTTTTGTTTTTTATTGCAGAGAAAGAGACGGGAAAGAATGTGTGTGGTGGGACACGCTCCCAGCGCCAAAGCCGCAGGCCTCCCTTTCTCATGCTTTCTTCTCATATGCCTACGCGCATTCCTTTCACGCGCAACAATTGCTTATTATCTTGACAATCATATTTTGAAATCTTATTTATTAAAACCCTTGTAGTTTCTGATTTAATTATCAAAACAATGTGATTTATTTATAGTGGATTTTAAAAAAATTCTTAATGTTTTACTTTAAAAAATTCATATTATAAATTGCATTCGAAAATCATCATTTCACAAAAAAAAAATGTCTTCTACTAATTCATTGTTTTCAAACCACTAGATCGTCCAAGTTCCAACACGTCATCTTTTTAATGAAATTATTTATATTAGTGGATCATATTGCAAATAGTAACAACTTACAATTTCTAATTTTCATTTAATATTTTTTTTTACAGAAACAATATATATAGTGTTTAAACGCATAGATAATAATGGCATATAAGACAACATAAAAACTAATAGTTACAAATAAAATGAAAGTTTTATAAGTATTACACAATCAAATGCTTTTAAAACAAATCAAGTGACTGTAACCTAAAGTTCAAAAAAAAAAAAAAAACTTTAAAATTATAAATATAAAGCGTATAAAATTTAAAATAAAATAACAAAAATAAAGAAATCCTACTCAAATAAATACAGTTACAGATCAACAAACATTTTTCTTGGTCTGGAATGAAATGTCTTCTGATAATGATAGATTGCCTACAAATTTCACAAAGATTTTTTTTGCTTCTTTAATGTCTATTCCATTTCGTAGTTTTGTCGAGAGAGACAACCTTTTTCCTTTTTGTTTTAACTCTGAAGTCGGTAGCATTCTTTTAATAGTTGTCTTGACCAATATGATTCATGAGGAATCGGAGAAAACTTAAATTCCTAAGTAGCTGAATACTCAACAATTAAGTAATATTATTGAATATATTGACTACTATTTAAAGAAAGATATGGACATACACAATACATGAGAAGAGGATATTTGTAAGTCTCCTAATTACCATATGTACAAGTTTTTTTTTCTCTAAATCAACTACTTGCATATTTTTTTTCCTTTCTGAGTAACCACCTCTAAAATTCATTTTGCTCAATTAAATGAGTTCAAGCTGTGTGTAGCTGTTAACATTGATGTTGCTTGTTTTGCAAGTGCATGGGTTGTAAACATATCTCCATTATATTTAGAAGTTGATCCTAAAAGATGTCTGACATCAAAGTAGTGAACTAATCTATATAATATAAGTTGAACACATGGAGTGATTGGTATAAAAAAATGAGAACTTTTAAGTATATTGTTGAAAATCTATGACATATGTGTAGTGAGCAACCCATAATGCATTCCACAATCATGTAAAAGTCTCCATCTACAAAGTGAGTGTCCTTCAAGCCACTTGCAAGCTTGTGCATTTAGTTTTCCAATTTCTTCCATAATGGAGTTGAACTTACGAACTTGGTTCTGACTCCTAGCATGGTAGGCTAAAACTTTCAATTGTGAGTTACGAAACTTGTCATGGAAGTTGTTGACGAATAAAATGAAACAATACCTATAAAAGTATTTTCAAAATTCATTTATAAATTAATCCTACCATACAAGTGGTTAATGAAATAAAATAAATAATACCTGAGAAAACTATATGGTTCTAACAATGGAGATCCTTGCTCATTAACAACCTTTTGTATTCCATTGTCACGATCAGATTTTAAACAAATGCCCACTCGTTCTTAGCACATGCTTCTTGATATAAATAAGAAACCAATACCAACTACTATATGACTCATTCTCAATAATACCAAATGCCAGAGGAAAATTTTTATTGTTACCATCAACTCTCATTGCAATCTTCATCTTGCCCTTGTACTTTCCATACAAATGTGTCGTGTCAACGTAATAACAGTTCAAAACTGCTTAAATCCATTGATAGGCGGAGAAAAAGCCCAAACATGTTTGAACTTCACCTGATCCACATTATTTGATCTCGGAATGCATCATTCAACTATAGTCCCAAGATTAAAAAATTGGAGTGCAGTTACAACTTTTGGTAAAATAATATAAGATTCCTCTCAGTTTCCATATATACGGTCAATCACCTTCTTCTTCCTACCCAAACCTTCCTGTATGAAGGAGTGTAGCCTAATTTATCAATTATTTTGGCTCTCAAAGTGGGAACACTAATAGATGGCTGTTCCTTGATAAGGTGCTCTATTTTTTAACCTAGCAAGCTTGCATATAAATTTGGGTGGTCTTGAGTACTCCTATTTTGGAAACAAGTATGGGGACCTATGTATCGTGTTATCTCAAAATACTCATTATGTTGACGTTTACATGTACGTAATTTCCACTTACAACTAGTTTGTGAACATAACTTGCATCTTATCTTCCATATAATTGGACATGTCTTGACAACCTCATATTACCGATGCTTCCTAATCATGTAGAGCTTGATGGCTATGATAAGTTCTTCCTTATTTTTAAAAGAGTTTCTCATAACTCGTAAGTTAAATCATTAGTATTTTCAGAGTGTGACATCATCTAGTTGTTAACATTAGCCACATCTATTCCTTCTAAACTTATAAAACTTGTTAGTACCTTAATGTCATCTCCATATACAATTACATCTCCTTCATTATCATTATAATTATCATTTAAATCTATCTAGCCAATTTCATCTTCTTTCATTATCCATGTAAAATCCACTATCCATTCTATTGTTCGCAAAGATAAATTGGGAAAGTATGTAAAAGTCCTCATTTTGAGTCATGTCTAACCCGAAATTAGTATGAAACATAACCACTGATAAATTTGTGCTCCTTTTTGGTTCTATTGAAACCGTTTCTCGAGTTTTGTAGGTAATATAAAAAAAATTAAGAAAAATACAAGTAAAACTTAGCGTTGTGTCAATGGAAGCAATAACAAATAATAATTATGAATAAAATCAAGTATAAAGATGGAAAAAAGATGATCAAATTTTATTCCTTATGTTGATGCATAAAGTGACCCTCAACGGCAAATGAGTATGTTAAGTTCTTTTGAAGTATATGGATGTGATAAATGTTTTGATTATGTGAAGATTATTGTTACTGGAGATATGCAAAGACTAGAGATCATGAGACTATGTGAAGATTTCTAGTGTTTTTGTCTTTAAGTACTAGGAGGAGTAGAGTACAATAGTCAAATTAATCCAACATTGAGTGTTTGGTGATGTTTGTCAAAACAGGCATGGCAAGTATGGCCGCTTGTTCTCCATATCTTTTTGTATTATCCAATTAATATCTAGTACCTTGTTTAGCTATAAATAGGTGGTATGGGTTAATGTTCAAAAGTGTGCGTGAATCTATCTGAACTTTGTTTTCTTCCTTGTAATTAGTTTATTGGAAATACATAGTCTCCTTATCTCGATTTATGTTTTCGTTGTTCTTCATTTACTTAGTTTTTGCATGCAAACCTAGTTACGATTCAACAAAGTTTCTTATATCTTGCTTATATTCATTTTATTATCTTGTTGTTATGTTTCCGTTATGAAATGTTCTTATAATTCTGCACTTATTTATTGTTGAGCTAACTAAAAGATCCACAAGATTAACTTTAATTCTGCAATATAATCTCCATGACTAAGTTTTCTCACAACAATTAGTATCAGAGCCATAGTGGTTGTTTTTTAATGTTTCTGGAAAATTGCTTCAATCTTATAGAAAAAATTTAATTTAAAAGACCTTCTATACCACTTAGCTCATCTTTTTCAAAGAAAACTTACGAAAAATGGCACAACAAAACTCTTTAAATATATCTACCAGTGTTGGTCTAATCGAGCTTCAGTACTTATTGCAAGTGAGTACCATCATTGGGCTCAAAGAATAGAAAGATGTTTAAAAAGACATGATAAGGAAGTTTGGAGATCTGTTGAAAATAACCCCATGTACCTATCCTCACGCATGTCGTTACTAGTGAAATTCATACCATACTTGGCGCTAGAGGAGCCACCAAGACCGAACCCACTGTCGGTGACATAGAAAAATGGAGAAAGATGAAATCACCTTTTATGAAATATCATGTGGTGTTCCTCCTGACAGCTTTGATCTCATCATCAACTGCAAGCCAGCCAAAGAAATCTAGGAAATCCTCAAAAATCTCTTTGAAAGAACTGAAAAAGCACAAGACAAGAAGCTTACAGCTACTCTGAATGATTTCAACAACTTCAAGCTCTTCCCGATGAAAGTCTTAATGACTCTTTAAAAAGATTCAACCTTGTTTTCACCAAAGTCTCAAATACAGGCACTATCAGAAGCAATCGTGAAACAAATCTTCAGTTTCTAAATGGTTTCGGAAGACAATGGACCATGGCAAAAAATGATCTTTCAAGGTGACATCAAGATCAACAATCTCTCTATATACAAAATATAAAATAAACTTCAAGCTTAACAATCCATAGTAATGAAAGATCAACAATCTCTCTAGCCCTCGTAAGTCAATAGTTCAAATGAATCCACCCTCACATATACCGTAAAAACCAACAGTTCACACGACCTCCCTTTAACCAAAAATTCAACCCACAAAACACTTCACCTTATTACTTCAATCAACTTTCAAGATATCCATGAAACCCACCTTATCAACCTCAACCTCAGTTTGCACCCTTGATGATCACAAACTCCACCGAAGTTCCATAGGAACATAAGCCCTCTAAAACCTCGATCACCACTAAAAAAAAGAAGGAAGGTGTTCTCATCTATCACAAAACGTCACAAGGAGAACCACTTTGCAAGGGATTGTAAAGAAAATGCGATGAAGGACAATGATTTCTATCTGTGGATAACTTAAGAAGAAGAATATAAGGAGAAAAAGAAAACATTTGCTGCTCATGTGTGAAGAGACCATCAAGTTTGGTTATCTGGAGATGAAGACGAGGAGTGTGACAACAAAAGGAAGCGAGGAAAGATGTGCTTGGTTGAGTAGAAGGAAGAAGATGCCAAAGAAGGATCATATAAGCTTAAGAAGAACTATTGTTCACGTGAAGGAAACATCAAAATCATCGACCAAGTAAAACTCATGATCTCTACTAATCATTATTTCTTAAAAGATTGTCAAACTCACATAGATCAAATCACTCAAGTGTGTGTTGAAGTCTTTTCATAATATAAAAAATCCTTAGATAAAAAGAACATAGTAACCCAAGAGCTGTACCACTTGAGAGGAAGACAAGAAGCTTAATGTTGTTGTGTTAGAAAGAGATTTATTTTTAGAAAAAAGATGTTAGGTTGCTTAATGAACCTAAGTTAGATGTTGCTTTCAATCAACGGGATCTAGCCTAAGCAGAAAATGTATGTTTGAATCTGTTAATCGAAAAACTCACTGAAAGCAAAGCGATAAAAAATCACGTTAATAATGGATCAAATATAACACATATAACTAAGGTTGGTCAAATGGCTTCAACACTAGAGAGAAATATACATCGAGGTTCGATGTCGACCATCCTTATATCTCACCAAACAAGCCTTTCATGTATTCGATCAATGACAAGACTTACCCTGAAAACATCTAGTGTCACTTTGGTAAACTACACGAGTTAAGCAATAACTATGTAATTGAGGAGATAGTCCCAGAAAGATCTGGAGTCTCTGAAAACTGTCACTCAATACCAATCACATGATCTCTTTAGACTACATCAGGAGATGAATATGACGAAGAAATTATAGAAGAAGGACCATACTTGTCCACAAAAGTTGTCCCAATTGTGAATCATGTCGTGACTACACCCATTCTAGTGTCACAACTATCATCCAAGACAGAGGTTTCGAATGAAGTCTATGTCAAAGATAAATTCACTTTTATATCAAATACAAGCATTTAAGCTCTTCTAGAAGGAGTAAGAATAGACAACTTTGAATATGGAAATTGTTCTTGTTGTCATGAACTCTATAGTTCAGATGACTCATCTCTCAGACCTGTCCTAAAAGTTAAACTCTACAAAGGCAAGAGACTGAAGTTGAACAATCCTAACATCTTATCACTGAATGATGAAGCTAAGAAACCTTTAAAAGAATAAATTAGATCGTGCATAGAGACTAGCAATACTGTGTCCAGTAATATTGTTTCCACAAACAAAAGATCTATATTTTCAAGAAAGAAAAAGGTTATTTGAAAATTCCTCGCAAAGGATCAATGCAAAACAAACCTTTGCAAAATACATCTACGCAAATCACATTTTCGCAAAACCTTGAAAAAGATTAAATAAAACTCAAAGTCTAAAAGAATCTTAGTCCTTCAAAGCCTCAAAATCCTAATAGTACCAAAACTATTAAGATTGACAATGTCGTTGTTGTCATTATTCAAGAAAAAATAGTGGAGAAACTGTAAATCAAGAAAAATCTTATGAAGTTTGTGGGTCATACCCAAGAGTCCAACCAAGAATAACTATTTGGATAAACAAAAAGAAACTTACTTTTAGCACTTATCCACCTATAAAGAAAAAAATCCATAGGTCTAAGTTCAAAACAAGAGAAAAATCCAAAAACTTCGATCACAAGCCCAAAAGAAATTGGAAACCTAGAATACCCCAGAACAATCCCCTGTCTAATGTTAAGAATGAACACACCAACTCAACTCATAAATATACATCTTATTATCATATATTTATTAAGAAATATTTCTATGTTTTTGTGGGCCCCAAAGAAGTTTGGGTGCCCAAATTAACTGAATGGTTATACAGACAATGTGCGAGGAAGATCACAAAACAAAATGGTTAATTGATAGCGCATGTTCCTTGCACATGACTGGAAGGTAGGAATACCTTCGTGACTTCAGGCCAGTCACAAATGGTGGTCACGTAACTTTTGGTAATGACTTAAATGGCACAATATGAGGATATGGTGTTCTAACAAATGGGAATTTATCAATTCAAAGAGTTGTCTATTGTTAGGGGCAGGATCCCAGAATCATATTCAGGATCCTTAATATTTTTGAAGCCTCAGGATCCTTAAACATATCCCAGGATCCTGAATATTATCACTAATATTCCCTAAAACTTATACGGCTATATTCTTCTTTATTTTTCTCACATGTGTAGAATTAGTCAACACAAGACTCACTCTCAACGTTGAGTCACTTCAACCATGCTTAAGACCCGGGAATACCAAGTCAAATAACGAGCAAATACTTGTTCAAGGAGGATCTCAGAAATATCAGACTTCTTATTGATTAGCTTAGACTATAAATAACACCTGTAAATTGCACACTACACACACAATTAGCTCTACCGTTAGACTTGTATTCATTTTATCTTCTTTATCTTTGTAATCTCGGATTGAAATCAATAAAACACAACAAGGTAGGTGATCATTATCACTTCCCAAGGTTTTGTGTCGGCGATCTTACAAAGGATCAAGGGATTTCCTTGTAACTCACTTGTGTCACTTTGATTACTATCTGATACTTGCATTAACTTAAACACCACAACCTCTCATACAATTTGGTTAAATTACACTTGATTGATTTTTGACCAAAACAATTTCACGCCCACCATGGGGCCGTGGTGTTCACAATCATTCAAGAATCATGTCTACCCAACCAACCTTATCCTCTTCCATCATTCCTCTCATTTCCTCTAAAAGCCTTCCACCATCTCCAGGCGGAGCTACCAAAAAGACTTCTAAGGAACCGAAGAAAAACACCTCTCATGCCACTACTCAAGGGTTTCAGGATCCTCTTGTACCGATAATGAACTCTTTGATATGATGAAGAGATTGGAACGACAAGTCACTCAGCAACACGAGGACAATAGGATGATACTCAAGGAAAGGGAAAGAATGAGGACGGTGATCCACAATCCCCAAGAAACATCACCCTCGATCTTGCAACCCAAGATCCTAAAATTTTACAATATAGGATCCTCAATTAACCGTCGAGAGATAGGATCCTCAACACCAGCATTTATTCCTTCTTAAGGTGCAGCTCCAAAAGAGAAAGCTCACGTGACCCAGGATCCTGGCGAAAACTTCATCATCCCTAATCACAAGGATCTTTATAACTCTGTAAATAATAATACTTTTACTACTAGCTCTATGGATGCTAATGCAAGAATGAGCCCGATCATGGCCAAGGAACTCCAACAGTTAAGACAAATGATCTCAAGTGTGCCCGAAGTAGTCCAGCCTATACCGGAAGTCTCCCCAACAAGCCACAGGATCTAAAGATTTTCTCCTACGATTGCTGACACCGAAGTCCCAAAGTGCTTCCAAACTCCCAGCATGAAGCCTTATGACGAGACTATGGATCCTAAGGAACATGTGACACAATACAGGGAAAGAATGGACATCATCCCCATTCCTACACATTTGAAAGAAGCTTGGCTATGCAAGGGTTTTGGTTAAACCCTCACAAGATCGGCCTTGAAATGGTTGCTAAATGTTCCTCCCTACTCTATTACTTCATTCAGACATCTAGTTAATATTTTTAACACCAATTTTCTTACAACATAACATTTGAGAAGATCACTAGTGATCTTTATCGAGTGGTTCAGGATCCTAAGGAATCCCTCAAGGATTTAATAATTAGGTTTGGCACGGAAGCTCTAAGTATCCCCAACATTGACATGGGAACTGCCATAGAAGCCTTCAAAATGGGCTTGAAAAAAGACTCTGCTTTGTACGGAGTCCTTGTAATGACTATGTGCAATAAAACAGATGAAGTAAGGGGTAGAGCACTAAGATTCATAAGAATCGAAGAAGACAAGGAAATAAAAAAGAGGACCAAACCCACCAAGTTCATATGATAACCCCAATAGGAAACTCGACTCCTCGGCCCAGAGATCCTATTAATCTAAACCTTATTCCAAGCCCGATCATCATAGGGTTAATGCCCTTGAAGATGAAGGGATGAAGAAGAATTTCCTAAGATCACTAACTACTGTTTTTCTGTGGATGTTTCAGGTTTGATATTTGTTATGCAGGAACTTGGCGACAAAGTGAGATGGCCAAGAAAGGGGGGAAATCAACTACCTGGAAAGACAAGTCTGAATGGTGTGCATACCATGAGGACTTTGGTCACATTACGAAAGATAGCATATCCTTAAGAAAGGAGATTAGTTACCTACTTAGCAAGGGATACCTAAAGGAGACCCTCGGAAGAAGAAAAGAAATATCCAAAGAAAAGGATCAGGATCCTCATAAGAGCCGAGAAAACTGTGACAACTGGAATTTTTTGGAACAAGCAAGGTCTAAATTGTAACCGTGTAAAAGTGATTTCATAACGTAATTTGTTTCAATAAAACTTTGTAAACCCAAAAGGGAATTGTTTGTGTAAGTATATACATAGGTATATATATATATATACCTTAAAGATCATATCCGTAATAAACACTTAAGAGTCAACAACTTATAACAAGTCAAGCCAAGTCAAATAGTTAGGATTTGATGCATGATTTATCCCATGCCTTTGGGATTTCGGTTTTGGGGACCCAGGAACATGAGATTTCGGTTGTGATGGGCCAAAATCACATGCCTAAGCTGAAGTCACCCCTAGGCCGAAAACACACCAAGACCAAAAGCACTAGGACCGAAATCTCTTGAGGTTTTGGTGGGGTACAAGGTGATTTTGGTCATGTCGTGGCCGAAATCACCAATTTGGTCCTTTTCTAAGGTGCTTTCGGTTAAGAGAAGAAAAGGATAGGAGTTTGACTTTGTGATAGGATGTTTCATCTTTTCCCATATGAATTTGCACCCAACATGTATCCATGTTATTACCTAACAGATCACAATGCAAATGTCACCTCATTTTCCTTCCTTATCTTTGGACGATATCGCCACATAAACTCCCCACCAATTTCATTTCCCTTTCCTGTTAACTCCATTTTCTCTCAAGAGCCAACTCCATGCTTCCTAGGGATTAATTCTCTAAGTTTGTTCTTAGTATTTTGGTAAGATTTTCTTGTTAATCTAGTGTTTTTATACCACATTCAAGTGTTTAGGCTTGGAAAACTTCACATCTTCTCTTCAAACAACCCACAAACACACTCAAGGTGACTTCATACCCCCACATTTTCGAGATTTTCCATGTTTTAGGGGGAATACAAGTCAAAAATTTTTTATCATACAAATACTAGCATGTTTCATCTTTATGTTAAAGTATAAGACATTATTTGCATAAGATACAGTTATCACTAGCTTTTATACAATTATTTGTGATATATTAGTTTTGAAATGCAAAACCAACAAAAACAAAACATGATCTATGCTATAAAAATCATAAGAAAGATGATGATTTCAAAAACAACAAGGTTTTTGGAAGCTTTTTACCAAAATATAGCTCTTCTAACAAAAAGGAGTACATTCTAGTTATTACACTATTTTGTGGGTTACAAACCAAAAATATGATGTTTGACCTTACATTTTGAAACTAGACAAGATGGTTATTATGTATTTATATAAATGATTATATAAATGTTCTTGACAAACAAACATGATAAACTATAATTGGTATAGTTTGGGAGTCACAAAACTACACTATCATTTCAAAAGAAACATATAATTATTTAAAGGTATAATTATTTCATTTACAAGAAAAAGGAGTTTTCAATTCACATAAATCACTTGATACTGGTTGCGAGACATTTAGCTTCATTGTACCTACCAGAGTACACATCAAGTCATGAATTATAACCAGAGTCTCTTGCAGGGAGAGTGTGACACTTGTGTATAGATCTATACGGGATTGAGAACCCCACACCTAAACTATTAGCTACAGTTAGACCGGCAGGTTTGGGGTGACAAATGTCGTAACAGTTCCGATGCCTGAAGCACGTTGTTCAGCCCACTAGTCGCATTTGTATAGTTATAATAACTCACATAGGGTATCGACAACACATTTGATTTATGGGTTAACATACATTCAAGTAGTTTAATATAAAGATATAACTTCATAACACCATTTTTCAGTACAGTATTACTTACATTTTTAGTCTTGGGATTTAATACTTACAACTCATTTATAAAGAAAATATCGGATTTTTTAGAAGTATACACTATCATTTTACTCGAAATAGTTGCAAATCCTTCTCATACAAAACGCTTATGAACTCACCAACTTAATTGTTGACACTTTTCAACATCACTTGGATTCTCAAGAAACCAGTAAACAGGTGACCACAAGAGTTTTTGGTGGATGGGACGTCGTCGCATCACGTTATTTATTTTTGTCATATGCATTTGATATCATGTAAACAATGTTTTCAGCACAATTTAAACTTATTAAATATTCAATACAATGGTTGTAATGCTTTGATCTCTATTATTCAATTGTTATGATACTGTACATGAAGTCATCTGCCCCCAGACGTTTCCGTCGTTCTGGTTGGGGGTGTGACAAAAACCAGGATCCCTTCCTGCAAACGCCAAGATAATCAATGTGATCTATGGAGGATCTGACATTTGTGACACCTCTTATTCTACAACAAAAAGACATGCTGAAGTTTCAAATATGAAGAAAGAAGAAAGGCCATAAAAGTACACATGGATCGTAAATAAGAAAGAGATTACGTTCGACAAAACAGATAGAACAGACGTCCAAGATCCTCACCACGATGGACTGGTGATCACTCTTTACATCGCCAACCATTTTGTCAAGAGGATCCTTGTCGATGGTGGATCCTCAGTCAACATCATACTCCTGGAAGCTTTAAAAAGGATGAACATCCCTAAAGTTGAAATAGTCAAAAGATCCTCAGTGTTGATTGGATTCAGTGGCGAAAGAAAACATACAGTCGGTGATATAAAGCTACATATCTACATATAAGGGGTAAACTACATGCAACACTTTTTGTGTAATCGATAATTTATCCTCCTATAATGTTATACTTGGTAGACCATGGCTCCATGATATGAAGGTTGTCCCCTCGACATACCATCCATGTGTCAAGATGCCCACCTCATGTGGGACAGTAAAAACCATAGGTGATCAACAAGAATCCAAGGAGTGCTACAAGACTTTGATGAATTATTCAACAGTACCACGAAAAGGATAGCAATTAAATTAGGGGCATGAGGTGTACTAGAAACAAGAGAGCAAGATGTAAAGGAAGTGCCCCTGAACCCCAAGGATCCTGAAGCCAAATTCCTCATAGGATCCTACATGCCAGAACAAATCGAGAAAGAACTAATAAAGTTCCTAAAATATAGAAGCAAAACATTCTCCTGGAAGCATGAGGATATGACAGGTATAGAAAAAAATATTATAACTCATAAACATAGGGATGATTATTCTTTCAGACCAATACACCAAAAAAGGAGAAAGTTTGCACTTGAAAGAAATCAGTTCATCCAAGAAGAAGTAGAAAAGCTTCTTAAAATAGGGATGATCAAAGAAGTCAAGTTCCCAAGATGGCTAGCCAACGTAGTTGTCATGCAGAAGAAGAATAGAAAATGGAGAGTATGTGTGGACTATACAGATCTGAATAAGGCCTGCCCTAAGGATCCTTTCCCCCTGTCACGCATAGACTCCATGATAGATGCTACGACTGGCCATGAACTACCAGCATTTATGGATACATCACTAGGGTTCCAACAAATTCAAATGGAACCATCTGACCGAGAAGATACTGCATTCATAACCCCAACAGGTATATACTGCTATATCTCTATATCCTTTGGTCTTAAAAATGTAGGTGCAACATACCAAAGGTTGTTTAACCAGAAGTTCAAGGATAAACCGAGGGACACCATGAAAGTCTACATCAATGACATGGTGGTAAAATAAAAAAAAAACTAAGTATCACCTCAAGGATCTTGAAGATGCCTTCAACATACTAAACAGATACAACATGAAGCTAAACCCTTCTAAGTGCCACTTTACAATGAGATCAGGCAAGTTCCTTGGATACATGGTGACTAAGAGAGGAAGAGAAGCAAGTATGGAGCAAATAAAAGCCATCATCGATTTAAGATCCCTATACTCGACAAAAGATATTCAGAGACTAACAGGAAGAGTTACAACACTAAATAGGTTCATCTCAAGATCCTCACAGAGGTGCAAACCTTTCTATGATATCTTGAAGAAGAACAGAATGTTTGAATGGACTAAAGATCACGAAGATGCTTTTCAGGAACTTAAAAATTATATAAGTTATGCACCCTTGCTAGTGAAACCACTAGACAGGGAACTACTCCTCTTATACCTTTTAGTATCCTCAAATGCTGTAAGTGCAGTTTTAGCCAAGGATCCAACGGAGACCAACATCCCATCTATTATGTATGTAAAAGTCTCATGGTGTTAAGGGAGAGATCCTCAATCCTCTAAGAATCCTAGATCTCAAAGAGCATTCAGGATCCTAAGCAACTTCAAGATCCCGAATATTATTATGATCATTATTTACTAACACCTATAACAGTTATAATCCCATTTCTTATTAACATGTGTGCAGAATTAGTCTATGAAAGACTTCTCTTAACAGAGAATTGCCTCAACTAAGCTTAAGACTCGGAATACCAAGTCAAACTACGTTCCTATGCTGATCTCAGAGGATCCCGGGAATATCAGACTTCTTGTTTCTTAGTTTAGACTATAAATAACACTTGTATTACACACACTAGACACACAATTAGCTCATCTATGATACTTGTACTAGCATTTGCACATTCATCTCTGTAATTAACATTTTACATCAATAAAATCATCAAATCAGGTGATCATTATCACCTCCCAAGGTTTTGTGTCTGAGATCCTACCAAGGATCAAGGGCTTTCCTTATAAACCATTGTGTCACCTTGTCTACCATTTCATACGTGTTTTACCTCAAACATTAGAGCCTCTCATACAGTTTGGTTAATTATTGATTGTTCATTTTTTGACCAAAACAATTTAGCGCCCACCATGGGGCTGTGGTGTTTGTAACCTTCAGAAAATCATGTCTACTCAACCAAACTTATCCTCATCCTCCATTACTACTATTCCAACCAAAAAGCTACCACCTCCTCCAATCGGACCCCTAGTTAGAGGAAAGCACCCGACACTTCTAAGAGAAACACCTCTCCGATCGTCAGCCAAGGAAGTTGGGGATCCGGAGGACTCCGGGATCCTCCTGCTATGATCTCCGATACTGAGCTCTTCTCCATGATGAGGAAAATGACACAGCAAATGTCCCAAAAATAGGAGGACACTAGGACTCTGCTTAAGGATGTGGAAAGGATGAAATCCGAGATCCAAAGATCCTAGGAGACAACACTTATGGTCATGCAGCCGAAGATCCTGAACTTTGATACCCCAGGCTCCTCAGGGAACCAACACAGGAATACGATTCCTACAACTTCCGCATCACCCTGGGGGACAACTCTAAGTAATCGAGCATCTATGATCCATGATTTCGATGAACCTTTCACTACTCTTAGAAATCCCGATACTAGTAACTTCATAAATATCAATACTTTTAATACTAAATCTATGAACCTTGATGCAGGAATGAGTCCAATTATGGCCAAGGAACTTCAGAAATTAAGGCAAATTATCTCAAGTGTGCCCGGGGTAGTACAACCTATACCGGAAGCATCTATCACAAGCCACATGATCTCGAGATTTACTCCTGCAATAGTTGACACCGAAGTTCCAAAGCGCTTCCAAACTCCCAACATGAAGCCTTATGATGGAACTACGAATCCTGAGGAGCATGTGGCACAATACAGAGAAAGGATGGAGATCATTACCATCCCCACACAGTTGAAGGAAGCTTGTCTATGAAAGGGATTTGGTTCAACCCTCACAAGATCATCACTTAAATGGCTGCTGGATGTTCCTCCTTATTCTATTACATCATTTACACATTTAGTTAAAATCTTTAATAATCAATTTTCTTGTAACAGAACATTCGAAAAGATCATTAGTGATCTCTATCGGGTGGTTCAGGATCCTAAAGAACGACTTAGAAACTTTGTTACCAGGTTTGGCAGGGAAACTCTAAGTATCCCCAACATTGATATGGCAACTGTAGTTGAAGCCTTTAAAATGGGCTAAAAGAAGGACTCTCCTTTCTATGAAGACCTCGTAATCACTCCACGCAAAAGGATGGACGAAGTTAGGAGAAAAGCATTAATGTTCATAAGGCTCGAAGAAGACAAGGAGATCCAAAAGATAAGCAACCCACCGATATTATATGAGAATCCCAATAGGAAGGCTGACTCTTCGGCCCAAATATCCTACAAATCAAAACCCTATTCCAAACCTGATCATCATTGGGTTAATGCCCTTGAAGATGAAGGAGAGGAACAAGAGCTTCCTTAGATCACTGACTATTGTTTTTCTGTGGATGTTTCAGGTATGATATATGCTATGTAGGATCTTGGAGATAAGGCAAGATGGCCGAAGAAGGGAGACAAATCCAACAGCTAGAAGGACAAGTCTAAGTGGTGTGCATATCACGAAGACTTCGGTTATATGACAGAAGATTGTATAGCTCTAAGGAAGGAAATCAGTTACACCCTGAGTAAAGGACACCTTAAAGAGATCCTTGAAAGAAAGATCTAACAAGAACAGTCAAGATGGACACAAGATCCCGAAAAAACCAGGATCCACTCCCGCAGACGCCAAGATAATCAACGTCATCTCAGGAGGTTCTAACATTTGTGGTACCTCTTATTCTCAAGCTAAAAGGCACAACAAGGTATTGAATGAAGAAAATGAATAAAGACCACAAAAGAATACCTCAATCACAAACGAGAAGGAGATCACCTTTGATGAAGCAGACAGGGAAGAGATCCGGGATCCCCACCATGATGGACTAGTAATGACACTCTACATCGCCAACCACTTCTTCAGAAGGATCCTTGTTGACAGAGGATCCTTAGTCAACATCATACACTTGGATGCACTGAAAAGGATGAACATCCCAGAGTCTGAAATAATCAAAAGATCCTCAGTCCTCATAGGATTTAGTGGCGAGACGAAACATACGATTGGAGATATAAAGCTACCTATATACATAAAGGGGGTAAACTCTATGCAAAACTTTTGCATAATTGACACATTATTCTGTTATAATGTTATATTAGGTAGACCATGGATCCACGGGATGAAGGTGGTTCCATCAACATACCACCAATGTGTGAAGATGCCCACTACTTGGCGAACAGTGAAGATCACTGGAGATCAACAAGAATCAAAAGAATGCTACAAGACCTCGATGAAGTCTACGAAAAAACCACAATAAGCATAGCAGTTAAGGTATGGGGAACGAGATGTATTGGAAACAAGAAAGCAAAACATAAAGGAAGTGCCCCTGAACATTGAAGATCATGAAGCCAAAGTCCTCATAGGATCCCCGATACCCGAACAAATCGAACAATACCTGTTGAGCTTCCTCTGAACTAGAAGCAAGACATTTGCTTGGAAACATGAAGACATAACAGTTATAGATAAAAGCATTATAACTCACAAACTTAACATTGATCCTTCTTTCAGGTCAATACAACAAAAGAGAAGGAAGTTTGCACCCGAAAGAAATAAAATCGTCCAAGAGGAAGTGGAGAAACTCCTCAAAAAAGGGATGATCAAGGAAGTAAAATTCCCAAGATGGCTAGCTAACGTGGTCGTAGTACAGAAAAAACGGCAAATAAAGAGTGTGTGTAGATTACATGGATATTAACAAGGCTTGTCCTAAGGATCATTTCCCTTTACCACATATTGAATCCATGATATACGCTACAATTAGGCATGAGTTGTTAACATTTATGGATGCTTTAGCAGGATTCCAACAAATCCAGAGGAAACCATCTGACAAAGAAGATACGACATTCATAACTCCGAAAGGTATATATTGTTAGACCGCAATGCCATTTGGTTTTAAAAATGCAGGTGAAATGTACCAAAGGTTAGTCAATCAAATGTTTAAAGAGAAATTGGGGGACACCATGGAAGTCTACATCGACGACATGTTGGTCAAGTCTATGAAAGCCGAATATCATCTCAGGGATCTTAAAAAAGCTTCGACATACTGAACGAATACAACATGAAGTTGAATCCATCCAAGTGTCATTTCGGAATGAGACCAGGAAAGTTCCTCAGATATATGGTAACCAAAAGAGGCATAGAATCAAGTCCAAAGCAGATCAAAGCAATCATCGAACTAAAATCCCCATCTTTGACAAAGGACATTCTAAGGCTGACTGGAAGAATAACAGCCCCTAACAGATTCATCTTAAGATCCTCAGAAAGATGCAAACCTATCTACAATATTTTGAAGAAGAATAAAAGATTCAAATGGACCCAGGAGCACAAAGAAGCCTTCCAAGAACTTAAAAGATGTTTAAGTTCAACACCACTATTAGTAAAACCTCTAAATGGGGAACCACTCCTCCTCTACCTCTTAGTATCCTCAAACATAGTGAGTGTTGTCCTAGTCAAGGATCCCAATAGATACCAACATCCCGTCTACTATGTAAGTAAAATTCTCCTAGATCTGGAGACTAGGTATTCCCATCTCGAAAAGTTAACACTTGCATTGGTAACTGTTTCCACTAAATTAAGACATTACTTTGAAACACATACCATACATGTAAAGACTAACTATCCCATTAAGAATGTGATGAGAAAATTAGAGATGTCAGGAAGAATGGAAAAGTGGTCCCTGAAGTTGAGCACATTCGACATAAAGTATGAGCCAAGATCTGCTACAAAATCTCAAACATTAGCAGACTTTGTGGCTGACTTCGGCGATGATCTACAAACTGAAGTAAAAGTAGAAGCTAAGCAGCTCTTAGAAGAAGAAAACATGGGATAATGGACACTATTCACAGATGGAGCATCAAATCAAAGAGGAACTAGACTAGGGATCATACTAAATTCACCACAGGGGAACATCTTACCCCAGGTAATAAGCTGTGAATTCAATGCAACGAACAATGAGGCGGAATCCGAAGCACTCACCATGGGATTGCAATTAGCTAAGGATCTCCAAATCAAGGATCTTCAGGTATTTGTTGATTTATTATTATTGACTAATCACTTTAATGGATCCTATGCATTAAAAGGCGAAAGATTAGCACTATATCTCGAGATCCTCAAAAAACTAGCCTCCGGATTTGAAAACTTTAGCCTAGATCAAGTTCTCAGAGAAAAAAACACCGAAGCAGACACATTGGCTAACTCTGGATCTTCTCAAAGGATCCCTATAACCAACATACTAACTCCACCAATAGAAGATCCCTCCGATAAACCAAAAAAACCCTGACCGAAAAATGAATATAGTAGCTATCAGAGATCCTGGCCCATAGATCCCTCCTCAAAGGGATCATAACGATCAAGATGCTCAAAGAAATCCATAATCATGGATCGAACCTATTATGGAATACCTCCAGAATGGCACGATCCCAAAAGAATAAAAAAGCGACAGAACATTCAGAATAAGGGTCTCAAGGTTTGTAATAATCCAAGGTAAATTTAATAAAAAATCCATAAGAGGTCCGTACCTTAGATGCTTAGAAGATCATGATGTTGCAGAAGTTCTAAAGAATATAGATGAAGGAGACTATGGCAATCACATTGGGGGCAGATCCTTATGCTTCAAAGTCTTGAGAACAGGATACTACTGGCCAACCATGAAGAAGGATTCTTTCCTACATGCTAAAAAATGTGATGCTTCTCAAAGACATAACAACATCCTACATCAACCAACAAAATTTCTACATTCTATCATCTCCCCTTGGCCATTCATGAAGTGGGGGATGGATATAGTAGGCAAATTACCGGTAGCTACTGGAGGAAAAGTATTCATGCTAGTGATGACCGACTACTTCTCAAAGTGGATAAAAGCCAAAGCTTTTGTTCAGGTAACAGACAAAGAGACTGTCTCATTTATTAAACGCAATAGCTTGACCAGGTTCATGATCCCTACCGAAATTATATGCGACAATGAATCCCAATTCATAAGAAAAAGGACAAGAGACTTTTGCACGAGTTGGGGAATCAACTAATAATGTCCACTCATGTTCGCCCTCAATCCATTGGTCAACCAGAATCTAACAAAAAAAGTCATAGTCAATAACTTGAAGAAAAGGTTAGATGAAAAGAAAGGAAAATGGGCAGAAGAACTTCCTTTCATCTTATGGGCAGATATGACCACTTCCAAAGTAGCCATAGGCCAAACCCCACATTCCTTGGTGTTCGGAGCAGAAGCAATGATCCATACTGAAGTAGTGATCCCGACAGCAAGATACCTACTTCAAAGTCAAGAAAACCACGACAAGATCCTAGCCCAAGATCTTGATAATATTTATGAACTCAGGGATCTTACCATAATTCGCATCGCTGCTCATCAACAGAGAATCACCAAGGCATACAACAAGAATTTAAAAGTCAGTAGATTCCAGATAGGAGACTTGGTATTGAGGAAAACATTCCAAAACACTAAGCATCCTACTGTAGGTAAACTGGCATCTAAGTGGGAAGGACCGTATCTCATAGATGTTGAAGCAGGAAAGGGGCACACTGGTTAGCTACTCTTGATGGGAGTATCTTGCTAAGATCCTGAAATGCTATACATATTAAAGCATATCATATGTAAGTAAGATCAGTCACTCTTCAACAAACTCAAGGTGCACGTATTCTTTACCTTAACTATTATTATTATTTACTCTTCTTGAATTCATTACTAACTTAAGCATCGGAGGGGCATTAGGTAGACTAACTCCCACCCCTAGCTAATGTTTGTTGTGCGCAGGGACTCAAGGTTCCTAACACACTAGGATCCTGACACACAAGGATCCTGACACACAAGGTTCTTGACACATGAAGATCCAAGGATCCTAACATACAACACTCTATGATTCTTAACGATTGCAATACGCAGGTATTCTAGTAACTAACAATAGAGACTGATCATCTCTCCTATGAATAAGGGTACTTAATCCTCTCTAAGGTTTAAAGAGTTAAGTACCTCTTTCATATGAGTTAAGGTTTCTACGCCTCGCTTGGATGCATGTTATCTAACTATGGGATGTGAATAAGGGGATCGTTTCACACTGCAGTGACTTGGCAACCCTCTTATTTCTGAACATAAGTTAAGATCCTAAAGTTAAAGTCTAAGGTTTATAACATTGACATGTTATCTCAAGTTGGGATCTTCCCCGGATGATTCCTAAGGTTTATTGCATTGACATGTTATCTCAAGTTGGGATCTTCACCAGATGATTCCTAAGGTTTATAACATTGACATGTTATCTCAAGTTGGGATCTTCCCCAAGAAATACCTAAGGTTTATAACATTTTCATGTTATCACGTAATTGGGATTTTCCCCAGTAATTTACCAAGGCATATAACACCAACATGTTAACTTTAATTGGGATCATCCCCAGATAGTGTGCAAGGCATACAAAATTATCATTGTTCTCAGGTACTTTCGGAGTCGGGATCATTTCTAAGTAAAAATCCTTTCCAAAAATCACCAAACTATGGCTAATCGAGGATCCTTACTGATGAACCTCTAAAGTAAGGATCCCCTCATCAAAAGTTACCGAAGACACCACAGAACTGAAGAACTTGTCCAACGTTTTTTCTAAGTTGGGATCGATTCCCAGTATATTCTAGAGTTGAAGTTTGAGAATCCTTTCTAAGGAAAAGAACAAGGAAGAGACATGATGCTTAAGAAAAAAATCAAAGGGCAACAACCACGTTCAATCTATCCTTGTTTTAAACTTTTGAGAAATCTTTAAATTTTTCTAAATAAAGTTTGTGGATCCCAAACTCTTTACGATCCTAAACAAATAATATTTCCTGGTTATCGGATTTCTAAGTTTTAAATTGATACTTTCTGAAAAAAGTTTTTACTTTAAGAATCACTTGTTAAATCTAATCTTCCCTAATTATCAGATTCCTAATGATTTCCGAAGATCATTTGCAGGAAATAAACTTTTCTGGATCCTAATTATTTGAAGATCCTAGTACTACATGTCAATCAAACAAGTCAACCACACAGATAGAAATATAAAGCGACCACAGATTAAAAGGGTTGCCCACCAAACCTACAAAAAAGAGAGTAAAATATTGTCTTACAGGCCCAAATTTATTAAAATTGTTTTTAAACTAAAACAATCCTAACCTGCAGATTAATCACCATCACTCAGAGCCACCTCCGTCTTATCCTTCTCTCCTCCCTCCTTCGGCTGTGGAACAAGATCCCAACTGGCTTTCATAGGCTTGCCAGTTAACTTGGCCAGGGCCTCACACCATTCGGCCACATTCCAGGATACCATATTCTCCAAATCCTCCGCCATCTTTATCTTCACCTCTGAAATAGCCTCCACGACACTACCCTTCACCTCAGCTATGACCTCATCCATCTCAGCCACATGTTCCTCCTCCCTCGCAGCTTTTTCTTTGGACAACTTCTCCACCCTTTCGAATAGCTCCTTGTTGATCTCCTCTTGCACTTTCAAAACATGCTCGGTTTGAGCAAGCTTGACTTTGAGATCCCCAGTAGAACGGGAGACGTGGTCAACAACCTGAGAAAAACGATGATAAGTAAAAACTAAGAAGTAAATCAAATAGGGAAAATCACTTACGAATTGAGAGAAGAGATTAGCTTCCTTAATGCCTCATTTTTTCCAAGATTCTCAAGATCTCGGGCATCAAAGGGTTCCTCTTGCGAGATGTAGAGGTTTTCATAGCAAGATCAAATTGATTCCTCTTACGAGAGAGAGAGAGAGAAAGAGAGAGAGAGAGAGAGAGAGAGAGAGAAAGAGAGAGAGAGAGAGAGAGAGAGAGAGAGAGAGTTATTTTACTTCTTCACAACAAGTAAGCCGCTAGACATATCATCCTCAAGATCAACAAAAGCAAATCGAGCACTGGAGCGAGTAGCCTTGGATACTAAAAATTATGAAGGATCCTTATAAGCTCAAGATCCAAAAACAAATAGATAAACTAGAAAGGATCCTTACGGGTGGCCATTGAATATGTAATAGATGAACCTTCGTGGACGATAGGGCACTCGAACTTGAATGATCGAACGCCAGCAAGTAAAGCAAGGAAACTTGAGACCTTATCCTCAGTAACTTAAGCAATGGAAAAAGCTTCTCTGAACTTGAAAATTGCATCGGAACAAACAAAATAAGAAAAGTAAATCCTTGGATCCTCAAAATCAAAAAATAGATCCTACCTTTTCTGACCCAAGCTTTGGGCAAAAGATCTTTGCCAACAATAGAATCACACCTCACAAAGAAGTAGTTTTCCTTCCAGGCTCCATCATTGTGTTTCGATTTCAAGATAACAGGAGACTAACCAGATTTAAGCTTAAGCAAGAAATGATCATTTCCAAAGGTAGAAATTTCATAAACAAAAGCCAACTCAGGAAGACCTATCTCTTGATTATGGGCATGATTCACTCGATTAATCCAATATAATATTCTTCATACAATGGGCATAACTTGAAATTATGAGATTTGAGTGGCTTGAAAAAACTCAGAAACAATGCTCAAGAAAGGATATTTTAAACCCAAACAAAAGGGATGCTTAGGGAAACATGCCCAAGAAGACGAAACAAAATCAGGCTGAATGGAAGCTTCAAAGGATCTAAATGCTACTTCAGAAGGATAAGCTCCGCCAGTTCTAAGGAACTGCATGTCTTCATCGTCAAAGGAACAGACATCATCATAGGTCAAGATCCCCTGATCGACGAATTCATTCTCATTAGGAGCAGTAATGTTGTCACGAGAACGAGTTGCCTTCTTACCCATGATCGCAAAAGAAAAACTAAAGGAAGAGGGGAAAAGAAATTACCGTTGAAGATGACCGAAAAAGATCGAAAGAAATTTTGGGGAAGGTAAAGAAAATCGGCTAATTACCCCTATTTAACCTAGTTACAGAAGAAAGAGGATATGATTTGAATGTGTGATGATTACTATTGATCGAATAAATCCTATCCGATTAGGGTTTGCAATTCAAATCTCTTAACTCATTTATTTATTATTTAAATTATTCTTTTAAATATAGGATAAACTAATGTTAATATTCTGCAGGAATAATTTGGGGGCAATTGTTAGGGGCGAGATCCTCAATCCTCTAAGGATTCTGGATCTCAAAGAGCACTCATAATCCTAAGCCACTTTAGGATCCTGACTATTATTATTATTATTATCATTATTTACTTACACGTATAACAGTTATAATATCATTATTATTAACATGTGTGCAGAATTAGTCAATGAAAGACTTATTCTCAATATAGAATTGTCTCAACTAAGCTTAAGACCCAGAACACCAAGTCAAACAATGTTCCTATGTTGATCTCAGAGGATCCCGGGAATATCGGACTTCTTGTTGCTTAGTTTAGACTATAAATAACACTTGTATTAAACACACTAGACACACAATTAGCTCATCTATGATACTTGTACTGGCATTTACACATTCATCTCTGTAATTAACATTTTACATCAATAAAATCATAAAGGCAGGTGACCATTATCACCTCCCAAGGTTTTATGTTAGAGATCCTAGCAAGGATCAAGGGCCTTCCTTGTAAACCATTGTATCACCTTGTCTACCATTTCATACTTGTTTTACCTCGAACATCACAACCTCTAATACAGTTTGGTTGATTATTGATTGTTCATTTTTTGACCAAAACACTTGGATCTTGAGACCAGGTATTCCCATCTTGAAAAATTAATACTTACACTAGTAACTGCTTCCAAAAAAATTAAGACATTGTTTTGAAATACATACTATACATGTAAGAACTAATTTCCCCATGAAGAATGTTATACGAAAACCAGAGATGTCCGGTAGGATGGAAAAGTGGTCTGTAACAAGCACATTTGACATCAAATAAGAACCAAGATCAGCAATAAAGTCATAAGAACTAGCAGACTTTCTGGCTGATTTTAGTGATGATCTACAACCTGAAGCAGAGTTGGAAATCAAGGAACTCCTAAAAGAAAAATCATTGGAAGATGGACACTCTTCACCGACGGATCCTTAAACATTAGAGGAACATGACTAAGGATCATACTAAAATCGCCACAAGGGGACATCATACCCCAGGCAGTTAGCTGTGAATTCGATGAAATCAACAATGACGTTGAATACGAAGCATTGCTCATGGGATTACAGCTATCCAAGGATCTTCAAGTATTCTTTGACTCATTATTATTAATTAATCATTTTAATGGATCCAAGTAGTGAAATGAGAAAGACTACCACTATACCTACAAATCCTCAAAAAGTTGGCCTCTGAATTCAAAACTTCAACCTAATCTAGGTTCCCAGAGAAGAAAATGTTGAGGTAGACACACTAGCCAACCTAGGATCTTCAATTAAGATCCCGCCATAAGTTAGAATCCATATGAACCATATATTAATCCCAACAATAGAAAATCCATCCAACAAAACTGATAATCCCAATGAATATGTCCAAACAACAAACGTAGAAATAATCGAGGATCGTGACCTTCAACCATTTCCTCAAGATCCTAATCGTCAGGATCCTTCTCAAAACTCGAGATCCTGGATCATACCCATTGTGAAATATCTCCAAAATGGTATGATCCCAAGTGAAGAGAAAAGGGATAAAGTGTTCAAGATGAGGGTCTTGTGTTTTGTGATGATCCAAGGAAGACTATGCAGGACATCCATGGCATGTCCATACCTTAGATGCCTAGAAGATCATGAAGCTTTAGAAGTCCTAAAAGATATACATGAAGGATACTGTGGAAACCACACCGGAGGAAAATCCTTAGGCTCCAAAGTGCTAAGGACAGGATACTACTGGGCAATGATGAAAATAAATGCCTTTTTATACGCGAAAAAATGTGATGCATGCCAAAGGCATAGAAACATCCTCCGTCGACCTGCAGAATCGTTACATCCTATTATCCCCCCTTGGCCATTCATGAAATGGGGAATGGATATAATTGGCAAGTTACTAAAAGCTCTTGGTGGAAATGTGTTCATGTTAGTGATGAAGAACTACTTCTCAAAATGGATAGAGGCCGCAACCTTTGTTCAAGTACGAGACAAGGAAGGAGTCTCATTTATCAAACGAAATATCTTGACCAGGTTCGGGATTCTTTCTGAGATCATATGTGATAATGGATCCCACTAGATACTTTTGCATGAGTTGGGGGATTAAAATGATAATGTCCATTCCTGTTCGCCCTCAAGCTAACGGTCAAGTTGAATCCAACAATAAGCTCATAGTCAACAATTTAAAGAAGTGGTTAGATGAGAAGAAAGGAAGATGAGAAGAGGAACTTACTTTCATCCCGTGGGCAAATAGGACCAATTCGAAGACAACCACTGTCCAAACTCCATACTCCTTGGTGTTTGGAGCAAAAGTCGTGATCCCTATTGAAGTATGTAATTCCAACAACAAGATGTCAATTGCAGGATCAAGAGAACAACAATAGGATCCTAGCCCAGAATCTTGACATTATCGATGAACTCAGGGATCTTGATAGGATCCGCATTTTCTGCTCCTCAAAAAAGGATCACTAAAGCATATAACAAGAACATAAAAGTCACAAGGTTCCAGGTAGGTGACTTAGTACTTAGGAAAACGTTCCAAAACACCAAGGATCTCAATGAAGGAAAGTTGACATCTAAATGGGAAGAACCATATCTTATTGATTCAAAAGCAGAAAAAGGTTATATTGGCTAGCCACCCTTGAAGGGAACGTCTTGCAAAGATCCTAGAACGTCATCCATCTAAAAGCATACTTCATGGAAGCAATATTGATCATTTTCAAACGAACTCAAGGTAAACCCTCTCTACGCTCTACTTTTACCTAATTCTTTTATTCTTCTAAAAACCATTACTAACTTAAGGATTGGAGGGGCATTATCCAAGCTAATTCCCACTCAAAGACAACATTTTCTATGTGCAGAAACTAAAGGATCCTGACACACTAGGATCCCAACATTCAAAGATCCTGAACCAATAGGATCCTAACGTTCGAGGATCCTAGCACTTAGAGATCCCAATAGAAACATAGTTATGTGATCTTAACGATTACAGTAAGAAGGTATCGAAGTAACTACGAAAATAGATTGGTCATATCTCCTATGATTAAGGGTACTTAATCCTCTCTAAGGTTTAAAGAATTAATTACCTCTTTCATACGAGTTAAGGTTTCTACATCTCGATTGGATGCACATAATCTCACTATGGGATGAGAATAATGGGATCATTTCATACTTCAATGACTTGGCAACCCTCTTATTTCAGAACATGTGTCATGATCCTGATGATTAAACCTAAGGTTTGTAACACTGACGGGTTATCTTAAGATGGGATTTTCCCCAGTAATTTCCTAAGGTTAATAACACTGACGTGTTATCCTAAGTTGGGATTTTCCCCAATTATTTCCTAAGTTAACACTAACGTGTTATCTTAAGTTGGGATTTTTCCCATTGATTTGTTAAAATTCATAAACATTGTCATGTTTTCATAAATTGTGATTTTCCCTAGAAAATATCTAGGGCTTGTAGCATTATCATGTTAAAAACTTCGATCCTTCCTGGATATTTTCTAAGTTGGAGTTATTCCTAGGTAATTCCGAAGATGGGATACTTCACAGTTTGCTAAGAAAAATCCCAATAAGGATCCTCTATGATGAACTCCTGGAGTAAATATTATTTCATACGTAAAATCCTGAATCATGCTAAAGGAATGACAACTTCAAAGTTTCTTCTAACTCAAAGGATAATAAATCCTAAAGAGCACCAGGTTCTGTCTATCCATTTTATAAATTATTTTTTGCTAAGTAATATTTGAAGATATGTTATACTAAAATATCTCAACTATTTTAAGATACCAAATTAATGACTAACTACTTTTAGGTTATCCAGATCTTCAAGAATTCTTGTTAGACTTGAACTTCCAGGATCCTAATTATACAAGGATCCTCAAAAATCCTATTTCTAAAACCACATAAATAAACCACACGAGCAAAAAACATATGGTTAGGGCCAAGATCCTTACAATATTAAGGATCCTCGAATATCCAGGATCCTCAGCTACCTCAGGATCACAGCTAAGTACCGTTATTATTTTTATTAATATTTATAACGGTCATATTTTGTCTATAACTAACACGTGTGCAGAAGTAGTCAATGGAAGACCAATTCTCAACGAAGAATCATCTCAACCATGCTAAAGACCTGGAATACTTGGTCAAATAACGTTCATGAAGTTGGTCATAGAGGATCCTGAAAATATCGAACATCTTGTTGGCTGGATTAAACTATAAATTGACACTTGTAATATACACATGACACACTATTTTTTAGTCTAAACTTACTCTACGAAATTCTTTACTCATTCTTACTAAGAACTCACTATAATCTTCATGTTATATCAATAAAATCATCAAGGCAGGTGATCATTATCACCTCCTAAGGTTATATGTTGGACATCCTAGCAAGGGTCCAGGGATTTCCTAGTAAACCATTGTGTCACTTTCTTTTACCATTTTCTATAACACAATCTAAATGTCGCAGCCTCTCATTCAATTTGGTTGATTAGTACTTGTGTAATTTTTGACCAAAACATTTTGGCGCCCACCGTGGGCCGTGTTATTCAAAATCCTCGAAAAAATCATGTCCACACAACCGATCCTCTCTTCGTCCTCTGGTCCTTCCATTCCAACCAAAAACCTACCGCCTCCTCCGAGTGGTCCCCCTCATCAGAGGAAAATGTCTGACACTTCCAAGAAAAACACCCCCTCAATCGCTAATCTAGGAACTTTGGGATCCTTAGGGCTCCAGGATCCAACTGCCTCAGTCACTACTGCATAACTTTTTGCTATGATGAGGAAAATGACGTAACAGGTGACCCAACAGTAGGAGGAGAATAGAGCACTACTCAAAGAAGTGGAGAGGACGAAGGCGGAATTTCAGAAATCCCAGGAAAAAATGCCCACAGTTGTGCAACCAAGGATCATGGACTTCAACAATGCAGGATCCTCAGAAAATCGCCAAAAGAACACGATTCCTACCATTGTGTCGTCACCCTGGGGGCAACTATGGACAACCGAGCGTCCATGATCAATGATCTCAATGAGACTTTCAACACTCCTAGAAACCTTGATTCTAGTAACTTCTTAAACATCAATACTATTAATACTTACTATACTAGCATTGATACAGGTCTAAACCTAAACATGGCCAGGGAACTTCAACAATTAAGACAAATGATCTCCAGTGTACCTAGAGTGGTCCAACCAATACTAGAAGCGTTTCCTGCAAGCCACATGATCTCGAGATTTGCTCCCGCGATAGCTGATACCGAAGTTCCTAAGCGCTTCCAAACTTCCAGCATGAAGCTATGCGATGGAACTACAGATCCTGAAGAGCATATAGCCCAATATAGAGAAAGGATGGAAATCATCCCCATCATAGAACACTTGAAGGAAGCTTGCCTATGCAAAAGATTTGGTTCGACCCTTATAGGATCAGACCTCAAATGGCTACCAAACGTTCCCCCATACTCTGTTACTTTGTTTGCACACTTAGTCAATATCTTTAATAAATAGTTTTCTTGCAGCAGAACCTTCAAGAAGATCACTAGTGATATCTACCGGGTGGTTCAGGATCCTAAGGAAAAACTTAGAGACTTTGTTAACTGGTTTCGCAGGGAAGCTCCGAGTATCCCCAACATCAACATGGCTACCACTGTAGAAGCCTTTAAAGTGGGACTACGAAAGGATTCACCCTTCTATGAACACCTTGTGATGATCCCATGCAAAAGATTGGATGAAGTCAGGTGCCGAGCATTGAGGTTCATAAGGCTCGAAGAGGATAGAGAGATCCAAAAGAGAAGAAACCCTTCAGATCAATACGAAAACCCTAACAGGAAGGCCAAATCCTCGACTCAAAGATTCTACAAATCGAAGCCCTATTCCAAACCAGATCATCACAGGGTTAATGCCCTTGAAGATGAAGGAGAAGAAGAAGAGCTTCCTAAAATCACTAGCTATTGTTTTTATGTGGTTTTTTAGGTGTAATTCATGCTACGTAGGATCTTGGAGACAAAGCAAGATGGCCAAAGAGACACAACAAGTCCACCGCTTGGAAAGAAAGGTCTAAACGGTGTGCTTACCACGAAGACTTTGGCCACATGACAGAGGATTGCATAGCCCTTAGAAAAGAAATCAGCTACCTCCTTAGTAAAGGACACCTCAAAGAGATCCTCGGGAGAAAAAGAGAAAAATCCAAAGAGAACAGCCAGGATGATCACAAGACCCCAGAGAAACCAGGATCTCCACCCTCTGACGCTAAGATAATTAATGTTATCTCAGGCGGATCTAACATCTGTGGTACCTCTAATTCTCAGGCTAAAAGACACACTAAGGTCTCCAAAATAGAAAAGGAGGATAGACCACGGAAGAATTCCATGATTAGCAGTGAAAAAAAATCACATTTGACGAGATGGACAGTGATGGAATTCAGGATCCTCACCATGACGGGCTCGTGATAACACTGTACATGGCCAACCATTTCGTCAGAAGGATCCTTGTTGACGGAGGATCCTCGGTCAATATTGTACTCCTAGATGCGCTTAAAAGAATGAACTTCCCAGAATCAGAGATAGTCAAGAGATCCTCAGTCCTCATAGGATTTAGCGGGGAAACAAAACACACAATTGGACAAATAAAGCTACCAATATACATAGAATGGGTAAACTCTTTTGTGTTATTGACACCTTATCTTCTTATAATGTGATACTAGGTAAACCATGGATCCACAAGATGAAAGCGGTTCCATCAACATACCATCAGTGTGTGAAGTTTCCCACTCCATGGGGAACATTGAAGATAAAGAGAGATCAACAAGAATCAAAACAATGCTACAAAACCTCTAAGAAATCTACGATCAAACCCCAACAAGCATAACATTTAAGGCAGGGGGCACGATGTGTTATGGAGACAAAGGAAAAAGATGTAAAGGAAGTGCCCCTGGGCATCGAGGATCCTGAAGCTAAAGTCCTCAAAGGATCCTCAATGCCTGAGCAGATAGAGCAAGATATATTGAATTTCTAAAGAAGCAGAAGGAAGACATTTGCATGGAAACACGAAGATATGACAGGTATAGATAATAGTATTATTACTTATCAACTTAATATTGATCCTTATTTCAGACCAATACACCAAAAGAGAAGAAAATTTGCAAGTTGGGGGACACCATGGAAGTTTATATTGACGACATGGTAGTTAAGTCAATGAAAGCTGAAGATCACCTCAGAGACCTTAAGGAAGCATTTGACATCCTGGACGAATACAATATGAAGCTGAACCCACTCAAATATCACTTTGGAATGAAGTCAGTCAAGTTCCTTGGATACATGGTAACCAAAAGAGGAATAGAAGCAAGCCTGAAACAAATCAAAGCAATCATACGAGGTTTACTCCTACGTATTTGTAGCCTCGAGGGCCCAATCATGGGCATTATAAGACCACATATTATGTGACAGTGGCGTATGTGATATGGATTCATATTACATATGTGCTATGACTCGTCTTCACGATACGATTCCGGGATTTAACTCTAGCGGTTTCACTAATAAGGACACCCCCTAAATCCCAAAAAGCGTTGGCGTGTGCCCCTTTTGGCAAAATCGTCAAAGATATGGAAGTCGACTTCGTGTGCCCCTTTTGGAAAAATTGTCAAAGATATGGAAGTCGACTTCGACATGAATGTCAAACAGAAATCAGTCTTTGAGTGTCTGCGGGAATCTCATGCTCAGGATTTTCTGCTAACGATTCCTATTGATGGTCTTGTCCAGCATATGTCTCATGTGGAGTACCGAACAATCCTTCGTTACCGCCTCATGATTCCCCTATTCCCAATTAACGAGATATGCCCAGTTTGCTGCAAGGCATGTTTGGATACCTTTGGGGAACATGCGGTTCATTGTAGAGAGCTCCCTGGTTTCAAGTAGAGACATGATGTGGTTCGGGATGTTCTCTTTGATGCTTGTCGGCATGCTGGTATTTCTGCAAAGAAAATGTAACATCCCGATTCCCAGGTATATTATTCTATTCTTTTATTTTTGGAGGATGTGAAGGGACTCGGCGAGTTGGTGCTTAGACTCGCCGAGTAGGGTCGCAGATTCTTATCTGCGTTCATGGCTGGACTCGGCGAGTTCATGAATGGACTCGGCGAGTCCATGTTGTTTAATGAAACCCTAATATCCTAGGTTTGGGACCAATTTAAAGGCCCTTAGGGTCGTCATGTGCGGCCACCAAACCCCAGAGAGAAACCCTAAAGGAGCTAGAGCGTTTGTGAGAGGATAGGATCCATTTATTGATCTTTGTGGTTGATTCTTGCAAGAAGGAGGTGTTTCCAGCTTAGAGGAGACCAAGGAGGTTGTGCATCTGTGGATTTCGAGCAAGAGACTTCATCTTTGAGGTATTATATCGCCCCTTTATCTGTTTTGCTGAAGGAATCCATAGATGTAGAGTTTTATGACCTTTATTGGAAGAAAATTGTGAGGATATGGCCCCTATTCAGTTTGAGACTTCAGATCTGGACCCATAGTGGTCTAAAGAGCTTATCTCAGCTTGCTTTATGTTGAGCTATGGAGGTGTTGAGCTAAGGATGTTACTTTTGGGGCTAAATCACCAAGTGAAGCCTCCTAGACGTCCCATGAGTGTCAAGATTCGAACTTTACGTGTTTATCAGGCTTGGGAAGGTCAGATCTATGGATCCAAGGAACAGATCTGACCTCAGGAGGCCATTTGAGTTTGTGCATGGCATGAACTCACCGAGTCCAAGGGAAGACTCGGCGAGTAAGGTTAGGGTTTCCCGTAAATCACTCAGTGAGTGGACATGCCGAGTTGGGGGAATAACTCAGTGAGTCAGAGGGGGTTAGAGGACTGGAGTTCATAGCGGAACTCGCCGAGTTGATCTTGAGACTTGACGAGTTGAGTCGGGGTGGACCCGCGATTCATGCCAGGTGTGACTCGTCGAGCAAGGGGTGGAACTCGACGTGCCAAGAGAGACTAGAGAGTTAGTGGACACGTGTAGATTCGCCGAGTCGCCCAAGTGCGCTCGACGAGTCGGGTCAAAGTTTGACCATTGACTTTTGTTGACTTGTAGGATTTGGTCAACAATGTGGCCTTTGAGCTAAAAAGGGGTAAAATGGTCTTTTGCCTTCTGAGGGTGCCAAGAGAGGGTTGAGTCTAGTCCCGAGAGTTATATTTATGAGAATATTTACTTTATGTGATTAGGCGGAGGCTAGATAGTATTTCTACCGAGTCAGAGATTTACCGAGACATCTAAAATGAGTCTTCTCACTATACTTTACCTAGTGTGGTACAGAGATATGTGACAGTGTATTTTAGAGTTATGTGCCAGTACATTTGCATGTTATTTATGTGTTGAGATTTATTGTGATATGTGATATGCATGATTCAGAGTATAGAGAGTAGGACCAATGGGTCCATAGAGCTAGGCCAGATGGTCCATAGAGAGTTGGGACTGGAAGGTTCCACTGAGACACATTGACTAGAGGGTCAACAGAGTTATAGCCTCGAGTTGCTAATATGTGTTAGAATGGTATTTTGGGGAACTCACTAAGCAATTATGCTTACAGTGCTATGTGTTGTGTTTCAGGTACCAGCGATGATCGCGGGAAGGCGCCGACATGAGTCGTACACACGCACACTAGAGTTCATATGTTTTGATCTTGGGGTTTTGTATTAAGATAATGATGATACAATGCTTTAAAATGTGGATGTGAATGAAATTATATGGTTTTTAAAATGTGAAAATTGTTTAGATTTTTACGGTGTTACAGAAAGAAGTGCCGGTGAACTTTTTGATGGACCCGCAGGATGGAAGGTCCACACTTAGACCGGCTGACATTTTGGTATTTGGATGGATAGGAGGGAAGCATGCGTGCGTGGATATTACTAGGGTCTCTCCTCTCGTTGGTTTGGGGAGCGGGGGTTTCATAGCAAGGCATGCCGCTTTGAAAGTCGCTGCGTTCAAAGTGGTAAAGCACGAGAATGCATGTATAGAAAATCAACATGTGTTTGTACCTTTTGCATTTGATACATTTGGTTTTCTCACACCAGAGGAGGCGGAGATCCTCAACAGAGTCCAACGGGTCATGCATTCTAATTTCATATCTCCTAGATCCACAAATGTTGTTTTCAAAAGAATTGGTTTTGCCATCCAGAAAAGGCTAGCGGCGCAGCTTGTTGCCCGTTTTCCTTTAATTGATATGTATTGAACTATTTTAGTGGACCATATTGTAGTGTTTATCCAAATAAAAATATCTATTGATAATTAAGCAATCATGGAATTAAGATCTCCATCTTCAACAAAGGACTCCCAAAGGCTAACTGGAAGAGTAGCAGCACTCAACAGGTTCATTTCAAGATCCTCAGAAAGGTGCAAGCCATTTTACAATATCTTGAAAAAGAACAAGAAATTTGAGTGGAAAGAGGAACACGAGAAAGCCTTCCAGAAACTCAAAAAATATCTAAGCTCTGCTCCACTACCAATGAAGCCTAGAAATGGAGAACCACTTATTCTCTACCTCTCAGTATCCTAAAACACGGTAACTTCCGTTCTGTTCAAGGATCTTAACGAGGATCAACATCTTATATACTATGTAAGTAAAAGTCTCCTGGATCATGAAACCAAATACTCTCACCTCAAAACATTAATTCTTGCCTTAGTAATTGCTTCTACCAAATTAAGACACTATTTCGAAACACACACTATACATGTACAAAGATAACTCTCCTATCAAGAATGTCATGAGAAAACCAGAAGTTTCAGGATGGATGGCAAAATGGTCGGTGAAGTTAATCACATTTAACATCAGATACGAACCAAGATCCGCTATAAAATCACAAGCATTAGCAGACTTTGTGACTAAATTTAGTGATGATCTACAAAACGAAGTGGACTTGGAAGCCAAGCAACTCCTAGAAGATGAACATTCGGGAAAATGGACGTTGTTCACAAATGGAGCTTCAAATCAGAAAGGAACAAGCCTAGGGATCATACTAAGGTCGCCACAGGGGGACATCATACCCTAGGTAGTTAGTTGTGAATTTAACACTACCAACAAAAAAGCAGAATACGAAGCACTCATCATGGGACTATAATTGGATAAGGGTCTTCAAATCAGGGATCTTCAAGTATTTGTTGATTTTTATTACTAACCAATCACTATAATGGATCTTATGTAGTGAAAGGTGAACAATTAGCATTATATCTAGAGAACCTCAAAAAGTTAGCTTCAGACTTCGAAAACTTTAGCCTAATCCGAGTTCCTAGAGAAGAAAACACAGAAGCAGATGCATTAGCCAATTTAGGATCCTCCCTTAGGATCCCACCAAAGAAGAAGATTATATAACCCATATAATAACCCTAGTCATAGAAACCCCCTCTGACATATCAGAAGATCCTAAACATCCGACAAACGTAGTAGTTATTGAAGATCCGGACTCTAGGATCCTTCCTCAAAGAGATCCCGACGGACAGGATCCTCAAAGAAGTCTGCAATCATGGACCAAACCCATTGTGGAGCATCTCCAAAATGGCACAATCCCGACAGAAGAAAAAAGTGAAAGAGCATTCAGGACGAGAGTCTCTAAATTTGTGTTAATCCAGGGTAAACTTTACAAAAAATCTATGTCAGCTCCATACCTTAGATGCTTGGAAGATCCTGAAGCTATAGAAGTCTACACGAAGGAGATTATGGAAATCACACTGGGGGTAGATCCTTATGCTCCAAAATACTAAGAACATGATATTACTGCCAACCATGAAGAAAGACACCTTTCTACATGCTCAAAAGTATGACGCTTGCCAAATACACAGCAACGTCCTGCGTCAACCGGCGAAACCTCTACATCCTATTATTTCCCCCATGGCCATTCATGAAATGGGGAATGGATATAATAGGGAAATTAGCAGTGCCCCAAGGAGGAAAAGTCTTCATGCTAGCGATGACCGATTACTTCTCTAAATGGATCGAAGCTGAAGATTTCATTCAGGTAAGAGACAAAGTGGTTGTATCATTTATTAAACGTAATATCTTGACCAATTTTGAGATCCCAACTGAAATCATATGCGACAATGGATCCTAATTTATAAGCAAAAGGACAAGAGACTTTTGCATAAGCTGGGGAATCAAAATGATAATGTCCAGACCTGTCCATCCCTAAGCCAATTGTCAAGCTTAATCTAGTAACAAAATCTTAGTAAACAATTTAAAGAAAAAGCTGGACAAAAGGAGATGAAGATGGGCAGAAGAGCTTCATTTCGTTTTATGGGCATATATGACCACTTCCAAAGTGGCCACATGTCAGACCCCCTATTCTTTGGTGTTTGGAACAGAAGTAGTAATCCTTACTGAAGTAGTGATCCCGACGGCAAGATACTTGCTGCAAGACAAAGAGAATAACAACAGGATCCTAGCATAGGATCTTAATATTATTGACGAGCTTAGAGAACTTGCCAAAATACGCATTGTTGCTCATCAACAAAGGATCACCAAAGCCTACAATAGGAAAATAAGATTCAGAACGTTTCAAATAGGAGACTTGGTATTAAGGAAAACATCCAAAACACCAAGGATCCCGGTGCAAGAAAAATGGCTCCTAAACGGGAAGGACCATATCTTATAGATGTTGAAGCAGGAAAAGGGGAATATTGGCTAGCGACACTCGAAGGAGACATTCTGCCAAGATCTTGGAACGATATAGACCTCAAAGCATACTACATGTAAGTATGGTCAAATGATTTGTAACAAAACCAAAGTACACATGTTGTTTACCTTAAAAATTTTATTATCATTGATTTTCTCCACAAATATGTTACTAACTTAAGCATCGAAGGGGCGTTAGCAAGACTAACGCCCACCCCTAGCCAACTTTTGCTATATAGAAAAAACGCACGGTTAAGTATCCTTAAGATTGAAGATCCTGAAGCATCAGGATCCTCACAATCGAAGATCCAGGAACATCAGGATCCTCAAGTTTGAACACCCTGAAACACAAGGATCTAGACACATGAAGATCTCAATACTTGGTAAACTCTATTTTATTTAATAATGTAATCTCCAAATTATCATGTACACAAGCTAGAGATTGATCATCTCTCCCACAATTAAGGGTAATCCCATCTAAGGTTTAAAGAGCTAATTACTGATGGGTTATGGTCCTAAGAACATCCTATGTGCTCATACAAACCCTAATGCTTGGATCTAGGTTTCTCTATTGTACATGCAAGTTATCCAAGACTATAAACCCTAATTCTAGATACAAGTAATCATATTAACATAAGAATAGGTTTAAGATGTTACCTTGATTGTTATGTAGTTATAACGATCCCAAATCTCCTTGTATTGACTTTAGAAAGCCTAGAGTCACAAATGTCACTCCTCTAATGGTTCAGAAACACCATAAGCAAGAGGATGAAGAGGAGAGAGGATGGAGGCTGCCCAAAACGTGTTCTAACCCTAGAAGAGTGCTTGTCCACGTTTTTGGGTCATAAGGGATCCATATATAGTGAGGCTATTAGGGTTATCTAACAAGGAAACCCTAATTTGGATGCTTAAGCCCTAAGCAACTCATGGACTCATTTAATTAAGGCCTTGGACGATTTCCTTATGGGTTTCCCCATAGAATTCATCCATCCCTTAATACAAGGCAATCCATGGCCCAATTGCAATTATCCTTTAATTACAATTCCAGTCCCTTAAGTTTAATTAATCTCTTTTAGTCACAAAACTAATTACCAATTAATTATTGACTAATATTAATTAAACAATATGATTTTTCCTTTAATATATTATTCCCATAATATATTAATAAATCATATTTAATCCTTTCTCTCCATAATTCATCCTATCAAGTTGCTTTGGTGAAGGCAACCCAAAAGGACCATGCACCATCGGGTCAAGTACATACCAAAATAGTTATGGACTTAGACACTAATCCAACAGTCTCCCACTTGGATAAGTCTAATAACAATTATGCGTATGACTTCAGATCCTGATCTGCAATCGTAGCTTTCCAAAGCCGCTGTCAACTCTGATCCTATCAGATACGCATGTCCTTAGATAAGGGATCATATATTCCTCCATTGTAGATATCATATGAGATATGATTTCAAATCATTCTATTTGTACTATATCTCGATTCCGATTTATGACGACTGACTAATTGAACAAATCAAATTAGCCCTAGCCCGGCCGAGCATTTATGTTTGTCATCACTAAATCATCGAGAAGCCCAAAGATATCGCTTTTATCCTACTTTGGATAAAAGGAACAGATAAACTTTGATACAATGCTTGCCTGCACTCACTCACCAAATCACACACAACAATATGTTTTATAACACCAAGTTACTGGTGCGTTTACATATTATCAATGTGCAACCGATTTGCAAGATACAACTCACACACCTCGGTTTCAAGAATATAAGATGTTATCATCTCACCAATCACTCGTGATACAATTCATGGAGTGATCCAAGTGAGCGTGGGTTTAATCCAATACTCAAATCATATTCATAAGCACTCATGAATGTTGCAGCAAACATTTGCTTATGTCTAATACTCTTTTAGACATTCCACACACCAATTCACGAGAGTCTTCATTCATATCTACTTCCAACATATGAACGACTGTGGCCCGTTCGAATAATTCGATTATTCTTAATAAATTCAATTATTCTGGAAGTCAAAACATGCAAATATGAAACACAAGAATAATACTAATCCCATATGGCCTCAAACCTTTGAGTAAAAATAAAACTCCTTTGATTTATCACCATATCGATTACTCATTATTTGTCGTTTCGGGTAATCAACTTCTTACTTGAATTATTACACTAGTCCCATGCTCTTAGCATGCACACAATGTTTACCTATGGTTCTTACTTTTGTGAAATAGATCAAATTGAACACATTTCCAATCATTCTCATTTCACAACTCCAAATCCTTTTTCATAAGTGTGAGAATATCAAATTCTTGTTACTTATAAAATATGCTAGATTCTAACATTCTATGCAACTATCCTTTCGTAATGTCACTGCACCAAAGTCACAAAGACTATTGCCAATGAAATTACAAATTCCTCTATCGGAGATTGTTACAATATAATTCCTTAGATATGATGTCTCTCACTCAAAGTACATTCCTTTGAACATCCTTTTGCATAAAAGTTCCTAATCTTAGACATAGATTTTTTCAATATTCAATTCTCAATGTGGATACATTTCCATATTTTCCATATTACAACTTATTCTTAATAGAATCTTATCTATTCGTAATAAAGTCGATATGGTCCATTCAATACCATGCTTCCAACTAATCACAAGCAACCAATCCTCGTCGAACTTTGGATTGTCCTTTGATAGTTGTTTAATTATTTTAGTCAAAACCGATTCTTGTCCTTTTCCCTCTAAATGCGCTCGACATTTGGAAAATTTTAGAATGTTCAAACATTAAAGCATTTGCAATCGATCCTATACCCGAAGCGTATGGGACACGACGCATATTGTTTTATTTGCTATGTTCTCAAAATTCGAATTGTGAAGAGGAATGTCGTAATCATAATCGAAGTTTTAAGAACACACTATGTACCTTTGGCTAAATTTATTAACATTTCTCAACCTAAGCCTTTAGATTTGAAATGAAGCATAATACTCTCTCCCTTAATTATAGCAAAACAACTTTACAACCCTTACGACTTTGCAAGGTATACCTCTTGTTTTCTATAATTAATATTGCCAACTTGCAATACGTGCCTTAATAATCATACAATCATAACATTTATGCTCCCACTATCATGATGATTATTATAAAACATAACACTTATGCTCCCACTAGCTTCAACATGTATTCATAAACATCTTAACTTCTAGAAAAACAATACCTATTGAATTTCTTAAGTCCATGTTTCTAATACTTAATGCTTTGATAATCTTTTATCAAGGCCTCTTTAACTTATACACCTTTGCCTTAGATAGCTTATATGTGTGTCTAAACAATTGCCAAACCTCACAATTCAAATTATGGAAGGGGATACCGTAACCATAATCGAATTCGAGAATGCAATTTTACAATCACTATCTTCTTAAAATCTTTCTTAGTGAAAGTATTTCCTCACAATCATTTTCATGAAGGAGGAAATCTTATGACACTTAGATTTAAACGGTGTATGTGTTCCTATCCATGTGAATTTTTCAAAACCAAAGTTTACAACAAATTCAAACTCATATGGATCGAACTTTCTTGATCTCGATTTCTTGCCTTCATGGTAGCACAGGTGCCCACCATGTCTTCCAAGTAGTTAAGCAGCTCACCTTTTATTATCAATGTACTTTCCATTGATCAAGGTCCTTTCCTTTTATGCATTCAAATGAGAACTCATAGGACTCACATGCATAATTAACTCAAGTGGAACGGCACAGAAACAAACTAATGTCAACACGATAGGTTGTAAACGTCAACTCGAGTGCTAGTGATGATCGATAAGGTCTATTTGATTTGTTCTTGAAACCTTTCAAGACCGTTAAGACTCCCACTGACTCCTTGACATATAAGATCCTTTTGTCAATAAACATTTCTTGATAAAAAAATATTCAGGAGTTAGTGTAGCTTTTATCAAAACACTTCATAAATTGGTCCTAGTTGGTCTTTGTCTTATCCAAGACATCACAACTTTCCACATTTGATGACTATTATAAACCTTCTTAATACTTATCACTCAATTTCACAATCTTAACTCTAAGACTTGTTTTTGGAACGAAGTATGATTGACTTCTTGATTTAACCATTTCTTCAATTCTTGATTCCTCTTCTTAAACATACAATTGTACTAAGACTCACTTAGAGGATCAACTGAGATATGGTTCTTAATCATTAAGACCTATCATAAAGCATAAATGCTACTCTCCCTTCTTCTTATAATGGAGAAACTTTTATCTTTCTGCCTACTTGATTCTTCTTATTCGTTTTGCTATTGATTTAAACCTTTTTTTAATCAATTCAGAATTACACTTAATCTTATAAGTATAATCATATTTACTAAACCATTAGTAAATCATGACGAATATCTTTGTTACTCTTATGGTGGACTTGATCAACACGCAAGTTTGTGTATTCAATCTCCTAGTCCTTCACTTGACACTTTATCAATGAATTAGTCTAATTTCCAAATATGAAATTCCTCATTCATCGTGCAACCAATTTGCATGATTCCAAGTTTCTGTCCAATTGAAACTTGGGCGATGAGAAACTCTCCTTATTTGGTAAACTCTCGACTTTCCATAAATAACATAATATAAAATCAAAATTTATTTTATTGCGGAAAAAATTTGTCCTTACAATGCAATTCATTGAAAAACTATGCTAATACATATTTCTTAGTAATTCAATTCTAACTCTAAGTAGTAGCTCAAGGATCTAACCTTCAAGTAATGCGATCGAAATCCATTTCTTCACGGTTAGATTTTGCTCACTTCTTCCCTTAAGCTTCCTTTCTTTTCTTCGATCCTACAAAACATCAATTGTAATCTTATCACATTATGTATTAAGAATCTAGAATAGAAGCTTAAAAGAGTTAGTCAATGGATTTTACCTAAAGTAGAGCCATATGTTTCGACTCTCCCATCTCTTAGATCTCTTAGGTAAATGGGGCAGCTTCGTCTCCAATGCCCTTTCTCTTGGCAATAAAAGCAAATTGACTCTTTTGGAACATGACATGGAACTACTTTAGACATTGCCTTTCTCTTATGATCAAACCTTTCGATCATAGCATGTCTTTCGTTGCCATTGTATATATCCATAGAGGTCTTGAAGGCAGATTCACCAATCAACTTTGGTTTTCTATTGCGCCAAATCATTGCTGATTCAGCAGCAATAAGCATATAGGTGAGATCTATAAGGGTCACGTCGCGGTTCATCATATAGTACTCTCTTACGAATTCACTATATGAGTTAGGAAGTGACTGAAGAACCCAATCAACAGCCATCTCCTCACAGACAACAGATCCCATCATTCTTAACTTATTAATGTGTGACTTCATCCCTAGGACGTGTGCACACACGGACTTTCCTTCTTTATGTTTACTTGCCAAAAGGGCTTGAGTGAGATTGAACTTTTCAAGCCTTTGAACTTGTGGGTTAGGGAGAATAATTGGAGGAGGAGGAGAAAGTGAAGTATGATCTCTGGTTCCTCGATCGAATCGTGGAATATCATCTTTATGTGGAATGCTTGTTCCACGGGATTTGAGAAGACCATAGTTGTCGAACTTTGACATCTACAATATGGGAGAAAACGAATTCAAGTTAGTTGATTGATTGAGTCCTTAGTAAATCACCCAAATGAGATACTATGGCTAGGACCCAACACAATATTCTACAACTCGGGAGAGGGATGTCGTAACCCTAATTGCAGAATATTTGAAGGTAGTGAATGACGATTCACTAATTTCCACCACAAATAACAAAAAAGAAATTTAAGTTTTAAATCTATGAAAACTCCTAGATCCTATGAGATTCATTGAACATTTCAATGGCATGTTTAAATCTTGATATGCCCCTTTAGTTTGTGACTGGGATGCCGAGGATCACAAAGCGGGTGTGAATGACCATGCAAACTTACATGGTGCCCTCACATGTTACAGTCACCTATTCGATGTGCCGGTAAACCACACACGCTCCACCGAACTATGACAAACATTGAGTCACCCTTTTCTACCTTTGCTTAGAACCATTTAGTGTGCCGGTAAACCACACACGCTCCACTAACGTCTTCGCAAGGGCACAAAGTGTAATTTCATGGAATTGCATCAATTCACTTTGCCTAAGTAACTAAGATTGGGAATTTGTAAAACATTTAGTTACTTTTGTATATCATTATACTTATAATGGAAGGTTTTGTCCTATCCTACCCGTTCGGCTAACGACCCTCCACTAGTCAAGAGTGCGGTGGGTAAGAGTGCATACCCATTCAATCGCCATTTTATAGGCAAATTCCTTAAACACCCCTTATAGACCAGCTTCGTGAATGAGGCCTACTAACGGTAAGACTGACTTTTACTCATACATATATATAATGTTAGACTTTTAATGTTATATATAGTATAGGGTATATTTTACACTTTTAAAATACTAGGTGGTCTAATTTAACAATTATACTTTTAATTCAATTAAATTGTAAACCTAAACTTTTATGGATTTATTAAACCTCTTTTAATTATACACCTTAATTAATTAATAAAACCATAAGGGTGTGATTTGAACTTTTTCAAAACAATACTAGAGTTTTAGAATTTAACATTCCTAATTAAACTTTTAATCAACTTTTAAATTCCAAAACTTGAGGGCAAGTTTTGAACCATTTTAAAACATTAGGGTTTAGAATTTAAATATACATCAAAATCAAACAATTAATCAAAATTTAAATTCCAAAACTTGAGGGCAAGTTTTGAAACCTTTTTCAAAACATTAGGGTTTCAACTATTTAAATTTCAAAACAACAAAACTTTTGAGGTCAAATTTAAACTATAAAACCTAAAGGGGGAAAATATGAAACATTTCATAACACAAGGATCAAATGACAAATAATCTAAATTAACATTTAATCACATAGTTATCCATATTTGATTTATCTAATGATTTCTTGCAAAACAATTTACCAATTTAATCAAAATAATTAATCAATTATCACATAAGGAAACAAATATTTTATTAATTGATAAATATCTTCAATTAGATCAAGAATATAGTCATATATATTAGAAAATCGGATTTATATTGATCTAATATGATAAAGGCAACTATCTCATAGATAAACAACAAGAAATCCCGAAAATAGCTCCATCTGACGCTCGAACTCGCCAAGTACCACACTGTACTCGCCGAGTACACTATGGTACTCGCCGAGTTCATCAGGCAAATGGCTCAAAAATCGATTTTGCAACTTGAATAAACACATAATGCATCAATACAATAGAAACCAATCAAGGCTCCGATACCACTGATGGGTTATGGTCCTAAGAACATCCTATGTGCTCACACAAACCCTAATGCTTGGATCTAGGTTTCTCTATTGTACATGCAAGTTATCCAAGACTATAAACCCTAATTCTAGCATACAAGTAATCATATTAACATAAGAATAGGTTTAAGATGTTACCTTGATTGTTATGTAGTAATAACGATCTCATATCTCCTTGTATTGACTTTAGAAAGCCTAGAGTCACAAATGTCACTCCTCTAATGGTTCACAAACACCATAAGTAAGAGGATGAAGAGGAGAGAGGATGGAGGCTGCCCAAAACGTGTTCTAACCCTAGAAGAGTGCTTGTCCACGTTTTTGGGTCATAAGGGATCCATATATAGTGAGGCTATTAGGGTTATCTAACAAGGAAACTCTAATTTGGATGCTTAAGCCGTAAGCAACCCATGGACTCATTTAATTAAGGCCTTGGACGATTTCCTTATGGGTTTCCCCATAGAATTCGTCTATCCCTTAATACAAGGCAATCCATGGCCCAATTGCAATTATCCTATAATTACAATTCCAGTCCCTTAAGTTTAATTAATCTCTTCTAGTCACAAAACTAATTACCAATTAATTATTGACTAATATTAATTAAACAATATGATTTTTCCTTTAATATATTATTCCCATAATATATTAATAAATCATATTTAATCCTTTCTCTCCATAATTCATCCTATCAAGTTGCTTTGGTGAAGGCAACCCAAAAGGACCATGCACCATCGGGTCAAGTACATACCAAAATAGCTATGGACTTAGACACTAATCCAACAATTACCTCTTTCACACAAACTAAGGTTTACACACCTCGCCTGGATGCATGATATATAATTGTGTAATATGGGTAAGGGGATCATTTCACGATTCAGTGGCTTGGCAACCCTCATATCTTTGACCACAACTTGAGATCCTTAAGGTTTATAACATTTTCATGTTATCCAAAATTCGGGATTCTACCCCAGTGATTACTTAAGGTTTATAACATTTTCATGTTATCCAGAAATCGGGATCCTTCCCTAGTGATTACTTAAGGTTTACAACATTTTCGTGTTATCCAAAAATCGGGATCCTACCCTAGTGGTTACTTAAGGTTAATAACATTTTCATGTTATCAAATATTGGGATCTTACACCAGAAATTACATAAGATTTTCACGTTATCACATGTTGGGAATTTCCCCCAGAGAATACAATCGAATTGTAACATTTTCATATTATTTTAAATGAGGATCTCTCCCACGAATTGTATCATAGGTTGGGATCCTCCCCAGAATATAACATTAACATGTTATCTATTTTGTCAAGGTCTATAAGGATCTTCATAAACCTTCGTTGGTAAGGAACCTCATTCTCAACAGTGAACCAAAGTTGTCTCCTAAGTTGGAATTTATCCTTAGTAAATTCTAAAATTCAAAGACTCATGAAGCTTAAAGAGAAACTCAAAGACAATCAGGTTCCATCTTTCCTTAACATTGAAATTTTAAGTGAAATCAAGGATCCTAAACTTTCTACGATCCTAAACCAATCGTTGACTTATGAACTTTCGTCACTTCGGAGTCATCCGTTGTTTTGATATCTTTAAAGAAGTCTTAAAAGCATATTAAAAACTCTTAAGAGTTAGTTATTAAACTTCTAAAAGAAACTTTTAGATTACTTAACAAAGTCAACTATTGCAATCTTTTAATCCCTATCGGTCCATTTTGTCTTAACAATTATTCATTTTTTTAGGATCCTAACTATGCAAAGACCTTAGTATTGTATTATGCCAGAAATGTAGAAAGACAAAAGAAAGATCAACCATTATATTCAAAACAAAAAGGCCTATAGCCTTACAAGAGTCATACATCAAAAGATTATGCTACCCTAATCACCTAAAAGGGCTTAGACCTTAGCCTGGTCATCATCGGCCTTCTTCTCTTCCCCCTGATCAGCCGCAATACAGGATCCTGACTGGAGGTGGCAGGTTTGCCAGTTAATTTAGCCAATTCCTCGCGCCAACCTACCACGTCCCAGGATCCTACATTTTTAAGATCCTCAGCAAGACGGATCTTGGCCTCCCAAACGACCACCACAACATTGACCTTTGCATCAGAGACCACCTCCTCCATCTCGTGTATGTGCTCCTCCTCTCTCTCAGACTTTTCCATGATAAGCAGCTCCACCCTCCTCAGAAGATCCTTGTTGGTCATCTTCCACATCTTCTCCTGTCCCTAAAGGGTTGTTCAACCCTCTCCGCTCAGATCCTTAGATCAACGGAAACATGATCAGAGATCTGAGGCAAAGATATATTAAGTCAGTGAAAAACAAAATGAAAAATGAAGCGAGAGTGAAATAAACACTTAAATCCTGAGAGAAAGAGACCAAGTTCTTGCGCGCTTCCTCAGTTCCAAGGCTCTTCAAAGATAAACTTGTAGATTCAGTAGTTTTCCTCTTCCGAGATCTCGAAGTATTCACTGTCAAATCCACGGTCGACCTTTTAGGAGGAAGAGAGGACGAACTCTTTTCCTTCTTCACCACCAGTTGATCTCCTGACATAGCTGTATCAAGATCAGGAAGAGTGAAGCGAACACTGGAGCGAGTGACCTTGGATCCTGTATACAACAAAAGATTATTAAGTATCCTCACCATAAACAGGAAAAAGTAGGGATCCCTACCCGTCGACATGAGGTCAGTAGCAGAGGAGCTTTCCTGTGGGATGGATTGATTGAATTGGAAGGATCTATCGACTTCATACAAGGCCAAGAACTTCTTAATCTTCTTTTCAGAATCCTCAGTGATGGGAGAAAGTTCCTCGAAGTTGAAGGCTGTAAAGAAACAAACAAAATAAGAATATGATTCCAAGATCACTGGAAAAGCATTGAAATCCTACCCTTCTTAACCTAATCTCTGGGTAAGAGATCCCCATCAGGAACAGATTCAAGTCTCATGAAGAGGTATCTCCCTTTCCAAGCTCCATCATTGTGCTTGGTTTTCAATATTAGAGAAGATCTGAGTGTTTTGACCAAAGGTTTTCAGATCGTATACACAGGGCAACTCAGAAAGGACTATGTCATGACCATTTGATTGATTTATATGGTAGACCCAATATAGGACCCTCCAGATAATTGGCGTGGACTAAATATATGAAATCCCAGTCGCCCTAAAAAATTCGGAGACGATCCCGGGGAAAGGGTATCTCAAGCCTAAGGAGAAAGGGTACTCAAGAAAGCACACCCAAGTGGGGGAGACAAAATTGGGTTGGATAAGGGGATCGAAGGTCCTGAAAACAACATTAGGAGGAAAGGCCCCAATGAGTCTTAAATATTCAATGTCATCATCGCCAAAGGAGTATGTCTCCTTATAAGAGAAGATACCTTGGTCGATAAAATCATTGTCGTGAAGGGCCAAGATGCTTTTACGAGAGAAGGAGATTTTTCGACCCATGGTTGAAAGAATAAAAGCCTAGAAGAAAAATTACCTTCTAATCACAAGATAGCACGAGAAAACCAAAGAAGAACGGATGGGAGATTATAAAACTGATCCCTCATATTTATACTTGACCAGTAAATATGATTTGACTGTTAACGACTAGTAAACTATCCATTGGGTTTCAAATTACCTAGCTATTATGGGTTAAAATAGAAAATTACTATTCTCTCTCCTTTTACCTATTTACTTAAAATTTATTCCTTTAATATTTACGAAACTAATCCCTATATTTTCAGGAATAACTTGGGGGAAATTGTTAGGGCCATGATTCTTACAATATTTAGGATTCTCGAATATCCAAGATCCTCAGCTACCTTAGGATCCCGGCTAAGTACCATTATTATTTTTATTAATATTTATAACAATCATATTTTGTCTATAACTAACATGTGTGTAGAAGTAGTCAAGGGAATACCAATTCTCAATGAAGAATCATCTCAACTATGCTAAAGACTCGGAATACTTGGTCAAATAACGTTCATGAAGCTGGTCATAGAGGATCCCAAAAATATCGGACATTTTGTTGGTTGAATTAGACTATAAATTGACACTTGTAATCTACACACGACACACTATTTTTTAGTCTAAACATACTCTATGAAATTCTTTTCTCATTCTTAATAAGAACTCACTGTAATCTTCATTTTATATCAATAAAATCATCAAGGCAGGTGACCATTATCACCTCCCAAGGTTTTATGTCGGAGATCCTAGCAAGGATCAAGGGCTTTCCTTGTAAACCATTGTGTCACATTCTTTTACCATTTGCTATTACACAATCTAAACATCACAGCCTGTCATTCAATTTGGTTGATTATTACTTGTGAAATTTTTGACCAAAATAGATACCAACATCAACTACTTAAGTGCATAAAGTAGAAAGGGGTTGCCCACCAACCCTATAAAAAGTGAAATATTGTCTTACATACCCAAAAAGGTGCAAAATGATCACCACCTCCTTAAGCCACCTCCGTCTTCTCTACCCTTCCTTTGGTTGTCATGCAAGATCCTGACTGGCAACAATAGGCTCGCCAGTTATTTTGCCATGGGCCTCATGCCATCCGACCACATTCTAGGATCCCACATTCTCAATATCCTTCGCAAGCTTAATGTTCGCCTCCCAAACAGCAATAGCAGCACTCACCTTTGTTTTCATAAAGACCTCACCCATCTCAGGCACAAGCACCTATTCCTTCTAAGCTTTTTCCTTGGTCAGCTCCTCCACCTTTTGTAGGAGCTCCTTCTTGATTCCCTCCTACTCCTTCAGATTCTGCTCTGTTTAAGCAAACTTGGCCTTGAGACCCTCATGAGAGTGAAAGACGTGTTCAGTAACCCATAAAGAACAACGGTAAGTAGAAAATAAAATTAAATGGAAGAGAACACAAGAATGCTTACAGATTGGGAGAAGGAGATCAATTTCTTTAACGCCTCGTATGTTCTAAATTCTCAAGATCCCAGGCATTGGATGGTTTCCTCTTGCGATATGTCGTGGTCCTCACATTGAAATCAAGTTGAGTCTTCTTAGGAGGAAGATAATGAGGGATATTTTCCTTCTTTACCACAAGAAGGCTGCTAGACGAGTCATCTTCAAGCTTAGATAAGAGAAATTGAGCACTAGATTTATTGTTCTTGGATCCTACATATTGAGAAGGATCCCTATAAGTTCAAGATCCTAATGTCGAAAAGAATATATATACACTAAGAAGGATCCTTACCAATGGCCATTAGAGCTGTGGTGGATGAACCTTCTTGAAGGTTAGGGCACTTATACTTGAATGATCTGACGTCTGTAGATAAACCAAGAAAACTCGAGATTTTCTCCTCGGTATCCTCAGCGACAGTAAAAGCTTCTCCAAACTTGATACTTGCCTCAAAATAAACAAAATAAGAAGATTAAATCCTTGGATCCTCAAGACTAACAAATATATCCTACCCTTTTCAACCCAAGCTTTGGGCAAGAGATCCCCATCATCAATAGAATCACATCTCACAAAAAAGTATTTTTCTTTCCAGGCTCTATCGTTATGTTTTGTTTTCAGAATTAGAGGAGGTTTGTTGGTCATAAACATAAGCCAACTCAGCAAGGCATATGTCCAAATTGTGGGAACGGTTCACTCGATCGATCCAATATAAAGTCCTACAGATGATGGACATTGCTTGAATATACGAAATATTGGTGGGTTGAAAGAAATCGGAAACAATGCCCGAACAGGGTATTTGAGACCCAAAGAAAAGGGATATTCAGGGACGCATTCCCAGCAAGGAGAAACGAAATCAGGCTGAATAGAAGCTTCGAAGGACCTGAAGATTACGTCAGAGGGAAAAGCTCCATTGGCTTTGAGAGACTGCATGTCTTCATCATCAAAGTAGCAGACCTCATCATAGGCTAGGATCCCCTGATCAATGAAGTCTTTTCGGGAGGGGCAGTAATGATGGCACGAGAATGGGTTGCCTTCTTACCCATGATCGGAAAAAAGAGGAAAACAAAAGAAAAATAAGAGAAGGAAATAACTTGTGAAGGTGGTCGTAGATGTTCATAAGGAGTATTGGGGAAAGTAAAGGAAATTAAATTGGTTACCCCTATTGAACCTTAGTGACAGAAGAGAGAGAACATGATTTGACTAAGAAATGATGCTTATGGAACGAATGAAACATATCCCATGGTTAGGGCTAGGATCTCAGAATTACAGCCAAGATCCTCAAACCTCAGGATCCCAAGCATACTTCAGGATCCTGACTATTATTTTTAAAATATTTATAACGGTTATATATTCTATTATCTTTATCACATGTGCAGAAATAATAAAGCCAAAGACTTATTCTAAATGAATAGTCGTCATGACCATGCAAAAGACTCGGAAGACCAAGTCAAGCAACGTTTATAAGATGATCTCGGAGGATCGCAAAATTTTTGGAGTTCTTGTTATTAGCTTTAGACTATGAAACTCACTTGTATTCATCACACTACACACGATACTTAGCAAAACAACAACACTTGTACTTATACTCTTTACATCTTCTCTGTAATCGACATCTTCAATCAATAAAATCATCAAGGCAAGTGATTATCTTCACCTCCCTAGGTTTTATCCCGGATATCCTAGCAAGGATCAAGGGCTTTCCTTGTAAACAACTTGTGTCACTTTGATCGACATTTTATATTTGCATTATTCTGAACATCACAGCCTCTCATACACTTTGGTTGATTCTTGCTTGTTCATTTTTTGACCAAAACAAATTGGCGCCCACCGTGGGGCCGTGGTGTTCAAAATCCTTCGAAAAACCGTGTCTACTTAATCGACTCTTTCCTCTTCCTTGATTCCTCCCATTTCCTCCAAAAACCTTCCACCACCACCGGATAGAGCTCCCAAGAAAGTCTTAGAAACACTGAAGAAAAACACCTCTCTGGTTGTTACTCCACGACTCCATGATCCTTTTGTGTTGATTTATAACAATGAATTCTTTGTTATAGTAAAGAGACTAGAACGACAAGTCGCCTAACAGCAGGAGGATAACAAGACAATTCTCAATGAAGTGGAAAGAATGAGGACAGAAATCCACAAGCCTCAGGAGGCAGCATCATCGATCTCACTGCCCAAGATCCTGAACTTTGATAACCCAGGATCCTTAATATCGACTTTTGTTCCCGCTTGGGGGGTGACTCCGATAAACCAACCCCATATGACCCAGGATCCCAACGAAACCTTTGTTACTCCCAATAACAAGGATCCTGGTAACCCCGTCAATAATAACATTTTTACTACCATCTCAATGGATCTTGATACAGGTTTAAGCTCGATCATGTCTAAGGAACTACAACAACTAAGACAATTTATCTCAAGCGTACCTGGAGTAGTTCAGTCTGCACCAGAAGTCTCCTCCATGAGCCATAGGATATCCAGATTCGTTCCAGCAATAGCGGATTCTAAATTCTTGAAGCGCTTTCAGACCCCCAACATGAAGCCTTACGACAGAACTACGGATCCTGAGGAGCACGTGGCACAATACAAAGAGAGGATGGAGATCATTCCCATCCCCACTCATTTGAAAAAAGTTTGCATGTGCAAGGGTTTTGGTTCCACCCTCGAAGGATCATCTCTAAAATGGTTTCTTAACGTTCCTCCTTATTCAATTACATCATTTTCTCATTTGATTAATTTATTTAACAATCAATTTTCTTGTAGCAGAACATTCGAAAAGATCTCTAGTGATCTCTATCCAGTGGTTCAGGATCCTAAGGAATCAATTAGGACTTTTGTGAACAGGTTTGGTAGGGAAGCTCTAAGTATCCCTAACATCGACATGGAAACTACAGTTGAAGCCCTTAAAATGGGCCTAAAGAAGGATTCTCCTTTCTATGAAGGCCTCTTAATGACTCCATGCAAGAGAAGGGACAAAGTCAGAAGCAGAATACTAAGGTTCATTAGGCTCAAAGAAGACAAGGAGATCCAAAAGAGGAGCAACCCATCAAGCTCTTATGATCTACCCAATAGGAAGGCTGATTCCTCGGCCCAAAGATCCTATAAATCAAAACCTTATTCCAAACCTGACCATCACATGGTTAATGCCCTTGAAGATGAGGGAGAGGAAGAAGATTTTCCTAGGATTACTGACTATTGTTTTTCTATGGACATTTCAGGTATAATATTTGCTATGCAGGAACTTGGAGACAAAGCAAGATGACCAAGAAAAGGAGGAAAATCCACCGCTTGGAAAGACATGTCCAAACAGTGCGCATATCATGAATACTTTGGTCACATCACAGAGGATTGCATAGCTCTCAGGAAGGAGATCACCTATCTCCTAGGCAAAGGATACCTCAAAGAAATCCTTGGAAGAAGAAAGGAGAGATCCAAAGAAAAAGACCAGGATCCTCAGAAGATCCTCGACAGACCAGGATCTCTCCTACCGACACCATGGTAATCAATATGATCTACGTAGGATCTGATATTTGTGGTACCTCTTACTCTATAGTAGAAAGGCATGCCAAGGTATCCAAAACGGAGAAGGAAAAAGGACCACAAAAGAACACATTAATCACAAACAAAAAGGAGATCAGCTTCAACAAAGCGGATAAACAAGACATCCAAGATCCTCACCATCACAGATTAGTGATTAATATCTACATCGCCAACCATTTCATCAGAAGGATCCTCTTCGATGGAGGATCCTCGGTTAACATCATACTCATGGACGCATTGAAAAGAATGAACATCCCAGAGTCTGAGATAGTTGCATGATCCTCAGTGCTGATCGAATTCCGCGGCAAAACCAAGCACACCATCGGTGAGATAAAACTACCAATCTACATAGAGGGGTAAAGTCTGTACAATGTTTTTTTGTGTAATTGATACATTATCCTCTTATAATGCCATACTAGGTAGACCATGGATCCACAAAATGAAGGTCGTTCCATCAACATATAATCAATGCGTAAATATGCTCACCCCATGGGGGACAGTGAAGATCATAGGAGACCAACAAGAATCCAAGGAATGCTACAAGACTTTGATGAAATCTTTGACGGTATCACGACAAGCATAGCAATTAAGGCAGGGGCACGAGACGTGCTAGAAGAAAGAGAGAAAAATATAAAAGAAGTGCCCCTAAACCTTGAGGATCCTGAAGCCAAGGTTCCCATAGGATGCTCAATGCCCGAACGAGTCGAACATGATCTCGTAAAGTTCCTCAAGGCTAGAAGCAAGACGTTTGAATGGAAGCATGAGGACATGAAAAGTATTGATAATTGCATAATAACCCATAAACTTAATATTAATCCATCTTGCAGGCCGATACACCAAAAGAGAAGGAAATTTGTACCAGAAAGAAACCTAGTTATACAAGAAGAAGTAGAAAAACTTCTCAAAATAGGCATGATCAAGGAGGTGAAATTCCCAAGATGGCTAGATAATGTGGTCGTGGTACAAAAGAAGAATGGTAAATAAAGAGTGTGTGTGTGTGTGTGTAGATTACACGGATCTTAACAAGGCTTGTCCCAAGCATCTTTTCCCTCTACCACACATAGACTCCATGATAGACGCAACAAAGGGTCATGAATTACTAACATTCATGGACGCAACAATGGGATTCCAATAGATCCCGATGGAACCCTCTGACCAATAGGACACAACGTTTATAACTCCAACAGGTATCTACTGTTACACTACCATGCCATTTGGTCTTAAAAATGCAGGTGCAACCTACCAAAGACTGGTCAACAAGATGTTCAAAGAGAAAATGGGGGACACCATGGAAGATTACATCGATGACATGGTGGTTAAGTCCAAAAAAGTTGAGGATCACTTCAAGGATCTCGAGGAAGCCTTCGGCATCCTGGACCAATATAACATGAAGCTGAATCCCTCTAAGTGCCACTTTGGGATCGGGTACGTTCCTGGGATACATGGTAACCAAAAGAGGAATGGAAGCAAGCCCGAAGCAAATCATGGCCATCCTTGATTTAAAATCACCATCCTCAACAAAAGATATTCAGAGACTATTGGGAAGATTGGAAGCCCTAAACAGGTGCATCTCAAGATCCTTAGAAAGATGCAAGCCTTTTTACGACATCTTAAAGAAGAACAAAAGATTCAAGTGGACCCAGGAACATGAAGTTGCTTTCCAGGAACTTAAAAGATATTTTATTTCACCACCCCTATTGGTAAAACCATTAGACGGGGAACCACTCCTTCTTTACCTCTTAGTATCCTCGAACGTGGTAAGTGTAGTATTAGCTAAGGATCTCAATGGAGACCAACATCCCATCCACTATGTGAGTAAAAGTCTCATGGATCTTGAGACCAAGTATTCCTATATTGAAAAACTTATGCATGCATTAGTAATAGCTTCTACTAAATTAAGACATTATTTTGAAACACATCCTATAACTGTAAGAGCTAACTATCCCGTTGAGAATGTTATGAGAAAACCAGAAATGTCAGGAAGGATGGAAAAGTGGTCCGTGAAGTTAAGACCAAATGACATAAAATACAAACCAATATCTTCTATAAAGTCCCAAGCATTGGCAGATTTTGTAGCTGACTTTAGTGATGATCTAAAATACAAAGTCGAAATAGAAGCCAAACAATTTCTAGAAGAAGAGAACATGGGAAGATGGACGTTATTCACAGATGGAGCATCAAACCAAAGAGGAATTGGATTAGGGTTCATACTAAAATCGCCACAGGGGTACATCCTACCCCAACCAATCAGTTGTGAGTTCAATGCAACCAACAACGAAGTAGAATATGAGGCACTAATCATGGGACTACAGCTAGCCAAAGATCTTCAAATCAAGGATCTTCAGGTATTCGTCGGTTCTTTATTATTAACTAACCATTTTAATGGATCCTATGTAGTAAAAGGAGAGAAACTAGCACTATAACTCCAGATCCTCAAAAACCTGGCCTTAGAATTTGAAACGTTTAGCCTAAACCAGATTCCTAGAGAAGACAATGTTGAAGCAGATGCTTTGGCCAATCTAGGATCTTCTAAGGGTGAGCATTTGGAGCGAACCGGACCATACCAACTCTTGGACCGGACCGGTTATGGAGAATATTATGGATCGTGGATCGGAGCGGATGATTCGTTTCCATGTCCATGTCTGTATCCATGTCCGGGTCCGGGTCCGGGTTTTCCGGTTCTTGGACCCGTTTGAACCAGAAACAATTTAACACAAACATACATATATTGTCATTTAAATCTAACATGTTTACCAACTAACATATATATCAAGTTTACCGACAAATTCATGCGGAGGTCAATGATGGTTCCATGTACACGATCACTTTTAAATGCATGTAACAAAAAAGGTGATTTGGTGGTACAATCAAGTAAAACGGTAAAGTACATAAAATCATTCATCTTGTTGTAGTCACCACAATACTTATTGTATTTAGTCTTCATGTCCTTTACCATTTTTAGAAATATTGGTTTGATTGACCACTTTCTTAAATGTATGTCCACATCTAAGACTTCCCGGATAAAAAGATTTACCAAAGGTTTTGATATAGTCGAAACAAGCTCTATTTTTGTCTTGAATTTTTCAAAGAAGTTCACCATATTCATTACGATTTAGAAATCAGAATTTTCCGGTACTCTATCAAGATCCCTTTCATATGATTTATCTGTCAAAAGATACATAAAATTCAGAATTACAGTCTAAAATAATTATTGAAAAGCTGAAATATTTCAGCTTTGATGTCCTAACTTTGATTGATTGTAACTCGTTGAATATAACACCAAAACAACAAAAAATATAATCTAAAATCATCTACAAACTCTAAATAACATGTTGGGAGAAACCGCATGTGAATCCGACCTAAAACGAATGAGATATGCTTGTTTAACGAATTTAACCGAATACAAAAGTTTAAATTTCTTGCTGAAAAGCTGAAGTATTTCAGCTTTGATATCTCATCTTTGAAGGACTGTAAGTCTGTAACTCATCTAATATAACACCAAAAAGAACAAAGTACAGTCTAAAATCATCTACAAACTCTAAATTACACATTGGAAAAAATCACATGTCGATCCGACATAAAAGGAATGAGATATGATTATTTAAAAATTTTCACAGAATAAAAAACGTTTAAATTTTCTTACTGAACAACTTAAATATTTCAGCTTTGATATCTCATCTTTGAAGGACTGTAACTCATCTAATACAACACCAAAAACAACAAAATTATAGTCTAAATAATCTATGAACTCTAAATTGCACGTTGGAAAAAAACCGCATGTCAATCCGACCAAAAACGAATGAGATATGTTTGTTTAAAGAATTTCACAAACTACAAAAGTTTAAATTTCTTGTTGAAAAGCTAAAATATTTCAGCTTTGATATCTCATCTTTGGAGGATTATAAATCATCGAATATAACACCATAACAACAAAAGTATAGTAAAAAATCATCTACAAAATCTAAATATACGTTGAAAAAAACCACATGTCAATCCGACTTAAAACGAATGAGATATGTTTGTTTTAAAATTTTCACAAAATAATTTTTTTTTTTTTAAAAAAAGTCGGTCCATAACCGGCTTTTACTCGGAATCGGCCTGACCGGACCGGCTCTAAATCCTATAACCGAGAATCGGCCCAGGGGTCCAAAAAAATGGTCTGGTCCGGTCAATGGGTCTAAATGCTCACCCTGGGATCTTCCTTAAGGATCCCGCTAGAAACCAGGATCCCTATAACCCATGTATTGATCCTGGAAATTAAGGATCCCTCCAAGAGACAAAAGGATCCCGACAATCACATGGAAGATCCCAATTCGATGATTCAGCATCGGGATCCCAACATCAAAGATCCCTCTCCAACCTCAGGATCCTGGATCCAACCCATTATGGAATACCTCCAGAATGGCACGATCCCTAAGGAATAGAAAAGAGAAAGGGCATTCAGAACAAGAATCTCATGGTTTTTTATAATCTAAGGTAATTTATACAAAAAATCAATATCAGGTCCATACTTGAAGGAGACTATGGCAACCATACTGGGGGAAGATCCTTATGCTCCAAAGTGTTGAGGACGGGATACTACTCGCCAACCATGAAGAAAGACTCCTTCCTTCATGCTCAGAAATGTGATGCTTGTCAAAGAAATAACAATATCCTGCATCAACCAGCAGAACATCTACATCCTTTCATCTCCCCTTGGCCATTCATGAAATTGGGAATGGATATAGTGGGTAAATTGCCAGTAACCCCTGGAGGAAATGTTTTCATGCTACTGATGACTGACTACTTCTCGAAGTGCATATAAGTCGAAGCCTTTGTCCAAGTAAGAGACAAAGTGGTAGTTTCCTTCATCAAACGTAACATCTTGACCAGATTTGGGATCCTTGTCGAAGTTATATGCGACAATGGATCCCAATTCATAGTCAAAAGAACAAGGGAATTTTGCACAAGTTGGGGAATCAAGATGGTAATTTCTACTCCTGTCCACCCTCAAGCCAATAGCCAAGCATAATCCATCAACAAAATTATAGTCAACAACTTGAAGAAAAGGTTGGATGAGAAAAAAGGAAAATAGGCAGAAGAGCTTCCTTTCATATTATGGGCAGATAGGACCACTTCCAAGGTAGCTACGGGCCAAACCCCATACTCATTAGTGTTTGGAACGGAATAAATGATTCCCACTGAAGTGGTTATCCCAACGGGGCCATTCATGAAATGAGGAATGGATATAGTGGGTAAATTGTCAGTAACCCCTGGAGGAAAGGTCTTCATGCTAGTGATGACTGACTACTTCTCAAAGTGCACATAAGTCGAAGCCTTTATCCAAGTAAGAGACAAAGAGGTAGTTTCCTTCATCAAACGTAACATCTTGACAAGATTTGGGATCACTTCAGAAGTTATATGTGACAATGGATCCCAATTCATAATCAAAAGAATAAGGGACTTTTGCACAAGTTGGGGATTCAAGATCGTAATGTCTACTCCTGTCCACCCTCAAGCCAACGGCCAAGCAGAATCCAGCAACAAAATTATAGTCAACAACTTGAAGAAAAGGTTAGGTGATAAAAAAGGAAGATAGGCAGAAGAACTTCCTTTCATATCATGGGCAGATAGGACCACTTCCAAGGTAGCTACTGGCCAAAACCCATACTCATTAGTGTTTGGAACGGAAGCAATGATTCCCACTGAAGTGGTGATCCCAACGGCAAGATATCTACTTCAAAACCAAGAAGACAACAACATGAAGATGGGAAAAAGAACTTCCTTTTGTAATTATAGTCTTTATTAGGAACGTATAAATACTAGATTTGTTAATAATTCTAGTTATAATGTTGATTGATCTACTTACAGGAGAGGTGTCTAGAACGGTCATGTTGGCTTGGTTGTTAGATTTCAGAAAGGCTATATGTTGAAATGGCCCTACCTCCCAACTATTCGGCCTGGTTGATCCAATTTTTATAGAACTCTCGGTATTGGTTGTTAGATTTCAGAAAGGCTATATGCTGAAATGGCCCTACCTCCCAACCGTTAGGCCTGCCTGATCCAATTTTTATAAAACTCTCGGTATTCTATAGGATTAGTGAAGGATCTAGTTTTCATTACCAGATCGTCATAAGAATTAATAGGTTAAAGTATTATAGGTTAATACTTGTTCGCTGCATTATCCACTAGTTGGATCGTCAATAGAATCACTCAAATAGCTATTAATCTTCCAAGTCATTATCAATGTGAGTTATTCTCACTATATTATGTGTTGCAGTATATATCCTTTGCATATTAGGATATAGTTGCATGTAGTATTAAACTATTGCATGTTTCATTAAATATATCAGTTGTTATAATTATATGGGAAGTTGAGGGTGGTCCAGCCCCGTGTTGAAGTCCAATAGACTCGGGCATACTAGCTTTATGCTAAAGGCCAAAGTGCAGACCAGCTATATGTTTTAGGCAAAAAGGGTGTACCAGCTTCGTGCTGAAGGCCAAGGGCGGACCAAATTTATGTTGAAGGCCATTATATGTATTATTGGTGGATCGACAAAAGAGGTCATGAGCCATTATTTGTATGCATGGTATATGTATTGTAGGATATGTTATATTGGAGGAACTCACTAAGCCTAGCGCTTAGCCAGTTGTTATAAATGTTTATCACGCGCTTCATTGGTTCGTGAGAAGGGCAAGGTTCGACTGTAATTATGTGCATTCGTAATCATGCTTTCCGCATTATACTCTTATGTAATTGAGTACTGAATAAATAAAAATAAAAAAATTTGAGTTGAAAATCGGGACGTTATAGGGCCAACATTTCAAGAAGGTTTCTTCAAATTACATTGCTGTTTATGAAAATAGCAATAAGGTATGTGATCTTGATTTTTCTTTTTTGATTTTGGCTAGGGCTATTTAGTTTTTTCAAAGTATGTTGCTATTATGAGAAAAGCCATAGATTTCTAGGTTACATGTGCCCATAATTGTTATGTGAAATTCTGCAAGTACATAAAACTAATCTAGAAAACCCATCAGTGGTATCATAGCTTTAGGCTAGTTCTATAACATGCACATTTGTGAAACCAAAAAAGAAACCAGCAAAATTGAAAATACCTAGCCCTGTAGGGTTTTCGAAAATTGCCTTATCTCCTTGCCTTTTTTCAAAAATAGCTAGGGTTTCCTAGTTTCCTTATTTGTTATTTTAAATCCCATAAATTTGAACTCTCTTTCGACAATCTTCATTTTCTTCCTCTTGCAAAAAGAAAAAAAAAAAAAAAAAAAAAAAAACTTTTCCTGTAAGTTCTTTAAGCTTTTCTGTAACAATGGAAAATCTAGAGTTTCCAAGAAGCAAACAACAAGAGTTGTATTGAACATAATATCTAAAGATATTTTTTTAAATAAAATTAGTATAAATCCTATAAGTTAAAAATATTATAGCTACTATGATAAATTATTGAACTTTATATTAGGGGTGAGCTTAACTTTGAAACCAGAACCAAAAAATCAAGAATCAATTTCTGGATATGGTGGGGGGGAACCGAGAATCAAACTAAATTATATATTTTGTTTTGGTTCAATTCCTACGAGTATTTGACTCTCCTATTTGTCATGGTCTAAAACTAGATAGAATAGAACCAAAATCAAAAATACATATAACTGAATTTAAGCATATGGAGGAATCGAGAACTTGTAACACCCATGAAAATCATGCCAAATTTGAACTTTTAGAAACATTTCAAAACAATTAAATCATTAAAAACTTGTTTTCAAAATGTATAATATCAGAGTTTTCCTAGAAACATAAACAAAACATGAGGAGTTGTACGATCACGCATTTGCCTTGCCGCGATCCACTGATGTACCTAAAAAAATAAATTGAAACTGTAAGCCCGAAATCTTAGTGAGCACCCCCAAAATATCGATACACTGCACCTAATACATATACAAATAACAGCATGTATTGGGTCCCCAACTTTACAGACTGGATTACCCCTAGGCCCACAGTGTGAGTCTGGATTGCCTTCCGGGACCACGACTCACATATGGATTACCACCAAGCCCACAGTAGGAGTCTCCCTCAGATCGTATCTGGAATGCTCCTGGTTTTTTCGGTTACCGCACGGAGCAGTATCACCTCAACCCATCCCACATAATATGCCGACATATAACACAACTAATGCGCATACAGATAATCACATAATACTACAGGTAGTCCTATAGATCTACCTAACTGGCATAGCAACTAGCATGCTACACTCACTCATACTCAACATACTACCAACTGCCAGGATATTATATCCATTGGGCTGACATTGGTGCCTTAGACCCCTTAGTATAGTGAGGATAACACACCTCTCAACAGTCGACTCAAAATGATAAGCTCAAACTCTCGGATCACCGCCACAAACTCCACCACCTATATTCACCATATAACCATATTCATAAGTTTCCAAACTTCTCAAAATGCCCCAAAAGTCAACTAGTAAATCCTTGGTCAAGGTCATGGTCAATAGTCCATGTTGACACGACTCGCCGAGTGCAGTTCACTGACTCGTCGAGTCCTTCCAGAACTCGAGTAGTCGTGAAATCCCATATTGACTCGTCGAGTTTCCTTGCAACTCACCGAACTCAACCCTAGCTAACTCTCCGAGTCAACCTATTGACTCGCCGAGTCCATGCGGAAGTCCTTATACGAAAATATTCATTGGACTCGCCGAGTTGACCATGCAACTCGCTAAATCCCTTCAGACCTTTCTTCGTTCAGATGCTTTGTAAGACATTCCAAGGCACCATATTGCAGATCCAGCTTCCCAAGGCATGTTTATCACATAAAGTTGCAAACTTTACGTGCATGCAAGTCTCTAAAGACTTAGAATGCCAAATCCAAGCTTGAAATGGGGTTTAACTCATAAGGAAGGGTTTATACTTGCTAAAGCTAGAAACTTTATGGACTTAAAGACCTAGGTGAGCTCATATTTGGAGTTGCAACTTCAAATCCTAACTCATACTCAAGAAAGGCTACATAACATGCTAAAAAAAAGCCATAATCTTCAACAAAATGAGATCTAGAAGGAAAGAAGGTCAAGGTAACGACTAGATACCTTCAAATGATGCTAAATTGAGGTAGATTTCAGATCCACACACGTTCCTTGCTTCAAGCTACCAGATTTTCAAGCTCCTCTCACTAAGATCCACCTCCCAAAGCTTAAAACACACAATAAATGGAGCACACACACGAATTAGGGTTTCTGGACTCTCAAGAGGTTGTAAGGGAGGCTAAGGGGGCCAATGATCCTTTAAATAGGGTGCAAAACCCCGAAAATTAGGGTTTCATCCTCCATCTCCTACTCGTCGAGTCCTATATTGGACTCGGCGAGTAGGTAACTTAAACACGTGGCCAAACTTGCTTCTACTCGACGAGTCAGGGCATCCAACTCGTCGAGTAGACCTTGCAAACTATGAAAAATTAAAGCCATAAAATTATTACCTTAGACATGGTGCGTTACAATTCTCCCCCACTTGAACTAGACTTCGTCCTCAAAGTCTGTTGTGGTGAACAACTCCGGATAGTGCTCCCGCATCCCCGCCTTCAGCTCTCACGTCCACTCGGACCCTCTTCGGTGTTCCCACTGTACCTTTACCAAAGGTATCTCCTTGTTCCGCGGAACCTTCACCTTCCTCTCTAGAATGGCTATGGGCCTCTCCACGTAATTCAGGCGCTCATCGACCTGGATGTTATCCAATGATGCTACTGCCTCCTCATCCACGATGCACTTTCGCAATTGCGAAACGTGAAAAGTGTTGTGGATCTGACTGACATCCTCGAGAAGCTCTAGCCTGTAAGCTACCTTGCCTACCCTGGCAATGATCTTGAACGGCCCAATATATCGGGGACCCAATTTCCCCCTCTCTTGAAGCGGATCACGCCCTTCCTGGGCGAGATCTTCAGGAGTACCATGTCACCGACCTGGAATTCTTACTCGGATCAGCGTTTGTCGGCTTAACTTTTCTGTCGATTCTGAGCGGGCTGCAGTCGTTGTCTAATCTACTGAATCTTCTCGGTAGTCTGCAAGACTACCTCCATCCGTCCCTTAACCTTGTGTCCAACCTCACCCCCAACAAACCTGGGTGTGATATCTCCGCCCATACAACAGTTCGAAAGGCGGGGAGCTAATGCTGGAATGATAGTTGTTGTTGTAGGCGAACTCTACAAGGGGTGGGGGAATCCCAGCTCCCACCGAAGTCAATGACACAAGCCCTCAACATGTCCTCAAGGGTCTGTATGGTCTGCTCGCTCTGACCATCGGTCTGCGAAGGATACGTTGTGCTAAAATGCAGCCGCGTGCCCAGTTCCTCATGGAACTTCTGCTAGAAACGAGAGGTAAATCTAACATCCCGGTCAGAAACAATGGAGACCGGAACCCCATGGTGAGCGACGATCTCGCGGACATACACATCGGCCGATGAACTCTCTCGTATAGCCAAGAAATGGGCACTCTTGGTCAATCGATCCACGATGACCCATATAGCATCAAACCCCTTCGTCGTCCTTGGTAGCTTGGTAATGAATTCCATCGTGATATGTTCCCATTTCCACAAGGGAATCTACAGGGGCTGCAGCGTGTCATGCGGCGTCTGATGCTCAACCTTGACCATCCTACAGGTCAAGCACCTCTCAACATACCAAGCGATTTCTCACTTCATGCACGGCTACCAGTAACTCAAGCTCAAGTCTTGGTACATTTTGGTGGCCCCGGGTGAATGGAGAAGTGAGACTTGCGAGCCTCCTCCATCACTGTCTGCCTGACCCCACCAGACATCGGAACCCATACCCGACCGCATCGGGTCAAGAATCCTCAGCTATTCTGCACAAACTGGGTCTTCTCACCCCTAATCCTCTTCAGTTTCTAGTTCTCTGGTCGCATGCGCTCAACCAGAGCATCCCTGATTAAACTCATAAGCGGAGAATCCACCGCTATCCACATACATACCGCTGGGGTGGAAGACCCAGCTGACTTGCGGCTCAGAGCGTCTACCACTACATTTTCTTTACTGGGGTGGTAAAGGATCTCGTAGTCGTAGTCTTTGACAACATCCATCCACCTGCGCTATCTCATTTTCAGGTTCGGCTGATCCATGATGTGTCTCAGGATCTTGTGATCCGTGTATATGGTACAGCGGACCCCATAAAGGTAATGTCTCCAAATGTTGAGAGCGAATACCACCGCTCCCAACTCCAGATCGGTATCTCGTCTCATGCGGCTTCAGCTGCTGCGATGCATAGGCTATGACTCGTCCTCTCTGCATGAGGACCGCCCCCAAACCTATGATGGACGCATCACAGAATACCACAAAATCCTCAACTCCCTCTGGGAGATTCAAAACTGGAGCCTCGCACAAACGCTACCGGAGGGTCTCAAACGCTCTCTACTGCTCAGGGCCCCACCTAAAATCCACCCCCTTCCTCTTCAGCTTGTTCAACTCCCTATAATATATGCACATCCGGTGCGAACCGTCCTTCTTCCTGACAAAGAGGATCGGTACTCCCCATGGGGAACTGCTCGGTCGAATGAACTACTTGCTCATCAGTTCCTGCAGCTGTGACAACAGCTCCTCCATCTCGGGTGGCGCCATTCGGTACGGCACCCTGGCGATAAGGGCCACACCCGGCACCAGGTCGATCCGAAACTCGACCTGCCTCTCCGGATGTATCCCTGGCAACTCCTACGGGAACACGTCAGCAAACTCTCTAACCACTAGAACCTCTGAAACTAGAGTCTGATCTCTTACCCGCGTATCTACCACATACGCTGGATAACCCGCACACCCGTGTTGAATATACTTTCGAGCCCTGGCAGCTGAACAAAACCCTGATCCCACTCTGGTGCCCTCGCCATATACAATCAGTTCTCCCCCACTTGGGTTTCAAACTACCACCCGCTGACCCTCACAATCGATCATGGCATCGAATCAACTAAGCCATTCCATCCCCACAATCACACACTCCTCCCCCATGGGAATCGGAATCAAGTTTATTGGGAAGGATACCCCGAAGATCTCCAACTCACATCCCCGGTAGACCGAAGAAGCAGAAACCCTATGCTCGTTGGCGATTGAGACTCGCAAAGGACACTCTAGCTCGCCTACTGGCACACTGAACTCCCTACTAAATGCATGAGATACAAACGACCGACTCGCCCACGAGTCAAATAAAACCGATGCATGCAAGGAGTTCACTAAAAAAGTACCTAATCACAGGTACAATAGATAAGCATAAAATAGATATAATAAAAGAAATAGAGGATAGAAAGATACGAGCAACCACGTCCGGTGCTGCTCTGGCCTCCTCGGCTGTAAGCTGGAAGGCACGCCCCTGAGCCTTCGGAGGCTCTGCCTTAACTGGCCTACCATCAGCAATCCTCAATGTAGCCGGCGCGGGAGCCTGTTTCGGCTTAGCGGCAAGCAACAGACAATTGGCCTTCAAGTGGCCAACCTGATCACAGTGATAACATAACCTCATACTCAGAACCGGGGTGGCCTAGAGACAATCCTTCGCATAACTACCCTCCTTGCCACACCTGTGGCACCCACTACCAGCTCGACAAACCCCAGAATGACCCTTGCCGCACTTTCCACAAGTGCGGCTCTGCTGACCCCCGGTCCTGGAATCAGCGGTCCTAGACCACTTCGGCACCGGTTGCGACTGCATCGGGGCCAGCCACTACTCCCTCAACTACAGCTCAATCTCCAACTCACACCACCCCGCGGCCTCCTGTAAATCCAGAAGAGTATCACATCGCTAGGTAGACATAAACTGTCGGGTTTCAGTCTTGAGCATGCTCAGATAACGTGTCATCTGAGCCTGATCAGAAGCAAACTTTGGGCAGAACATCGCCCTCTCTGTGAACATGCAGGTGATCTTTGTCACCGACTCCCCGTCCTGTCTCAAACTTAAAAACTCCTGAGTCACTCGTTCCCGCTCAACCCGTGGGATGTAACGAGTGCGGAACATATCCCTGAATTGCTCCTAAGTAACAGCAGCTCTCTGATCATCAGTGTACGACCCAGTCGTTAATCTCCACTAGTCCTTGGCCCCGGACCTTAGTAGGTTTAGGGCACACTTGAACTTCTACTCAGTAGGACACAAGCAAGTAAAGAAACACCCCTCCACATCAGAAACCCACCTCATGGCCTTGATGGGCACCTGATTCCCATCAAAAGTAGGGGGCTTCATGTTATCGAAGTCCCTGTACTGGAAACCCTGACTGGCTCCTACTCCTCCTCCTACCACTATTACAGCCGATGCAGATGCAGCGGCAACCGTCTCTACAAGGGCTGCGTATCGCTCGTCGAAGTACTCAACCATGGCGGTCTTAATAGACCCAAACATCTCTAGAAACTGTGCTCGGAACAAAGTGGCAACCTCATCATGCAGGATTTCGCGAATCCTGACGTCTAGCTCATCTGTCCCCATCTGTACCACAACCTCGGGGGCTATCGGCCCTAGGGGTGCAAACGAGCCAAGCTACTCGCGAGCTACTCGGATCGGCTCGTTAAAAGATCGACTCAAAACCGGTTTTAAACGAGCCCAAGCCGAGCTTGGGCTTAATATTAAGCTCGTTTATTAATCGAGCTCGAGCTCGAGCTCGAGCCTATGTCACTAAGATTGATTAGGCTCGCGAGCCTAAACGACTCTTTATATAATATAATTTATCATTATTTTCATAAATTAAAATAAAAACATATTTGGGAAATTGTGCATTTCGGGTATTAGTAAACGAGCTTCTTAACGACCTTGAGCCAAGCTTAAGCTTATTTAGGCACATCAAATGAAAAACGAGCCGAGCCCGAGCCCGAGCCGAGCTTGTATAAATCTTAAGGAGCTCAAGCCGAACTCAGTAAAAGAAAGCTTGAATCGAGTATAAATTAAACGAGCCCAAGCCGAGCCTGGCCAGACTCGGGCTCGGCTCGGCTCGTTTGCACCCCTAGTCGGCCCCTCCTGGCTGCCCTCTCCTGATCTTGATCCTGATCTGGATCCTGCCACAAAGCGTATCGCAACCACCATACTGAAAATATAACAGGAAGATATCAGATAATGCACATAAATAACTAGGAACCAACTCCCGACTAACCCTAGGGGTTGTGAATTCCTTGCTACGCGTATGGGTCCTGTGCTTTCAGTAGTACAAGCCCATACTACCTTCCACACCTAACCATAGTTGTCTCAAGTATCACCACAACACCCTAACAATATACATACACCTGGTGGCGCTCAACCTCACTCCTAGAGGAAGGCTAACTGACCTACCGGCCTCACACAACCTAGCCATCCATGAAACTTCCACCAACCCCGCAACACTAGTGTATGCTAGCCATACATCACGCCGGACCCTATAGACTTTCAAATATCTGATCCTACCCTAAGTCCCTAATCAACAAGAATAGAATATAAGGTCAAATCAAACATTCTCATGCTATAAGATCTTAATTATGTACAGCCGTGATAGATACACAAGCAACTACAGTAATGATGTCAATCTCATATAAGGAAAACCCTAGGCTGGCAGGCATCATGTAATCAGACAATTCTATCACGCAATTCCTGAAGATCCCTAGCCTAGTACTAGCATGTTGTTCTAACAGATCACAATATCACTTAACCTATGGTATTTTGGGGTCTACTTACTGGCTTCAGCTAATCATACACCCTGCATCCTCCTTTTACTATTTTGAAAACCATTTTAAAATTATTTTGAAAATCCTTCCTTGGTTTGAGACTAGATTCACACGAATGTTCCTCCAATTCACTCAAACCAAGGCTCTGATACCAACTTGTAACATCCACGAAAATCATGCCAAATTTGAACTTTTAAAAACATTTCAAAACCATTAAATCATTACAAAGTTGTTTTCACAATGTATAATATCATAGTTTTCCCAGAACATAAACAAAACATGAGGACTTGTACGACCACGCCTTTGACTTGCTGCGATCCCCTGATGTACCTAAAACAATAAATTGAAACTGTAAGCCTGAAAGCTTAGTGAGCTCCCCAAAAATATCGATACACTGCACCTAACACATATACCCCTGGGCCCACAGTGTGAGTCTATATTGCCTTCCGGGCCCACGGCTCACATCTGGATTGCCACTGAGCCCACAGTACGAGTCTCCTTTAGCTTGTATCTGGAATTCTCCCGGGTTTGTAGGTTACCACACAGAGCAGTATCACCTCAACCCATCCCACATAATATGTCGACATATAACATAACTAATGCGTATACAGATAATCACATAATACTACAGGTAGTCCTACAGATCTACCTAACTGGCATAGCAACTATCATGCTACACTCACTCATACTCAACATACTACCAACTGCTAGAATATCATATCCAATGGGCCGGAATTGGTGCCTTAGACCCCTTAGTATAGTGAGGATAACTCACCTCTCAATTGTCGGTTCGAAATGATAAGCTCAAACTCTCGGATCACCGCCACAAACTCCACCACCTATATTCACCATAGAACCATATTCATAAGTTTCCAATTTTCTCAAAATGCCCCAGAAGTCAACTAGTAAATCCTTGATCAAATTCAAGGTCAACGGTCAAGGTCAACAGTCCATGTTGACCCGACTCGCCGAGTGCAGTTCACTGACTCGTCGAATCCTTACAGAACTCGAGTAGTCGTGAAATCCCTTATTGACTCATTGAGTTTCCCTACAACTCGGAGTTCATGCATGTCCAAAAGTCGGGGAAACCCTAGCTGACTCATCGAGTCCCCTTGCTGAATCATCGAGTCCATGCGGAAGTCCTTATACGACAATCTTCATCGGACTCACCAAGTTGACCATGCAACTCGTCGATTCCCTTCAGACCTTTCTTTGTTCAGATACTTTGTAAGCCATTCCAAGGCTCCATATTGCAGATCCAGCTTCCCAAGGCATGTTTATCACGTAAAGTTGCAAACTTTACGTGCATGCAAGGCTCTAAAGACTTAGAATGCCAAATCCAAGCTTGAAATGGGGTTTAACTCATAAGGAAGGGTTTATACTTGCTAAAGCTGGAAACTTTATGGACTTAAAGACCAAGGTGAGCTCAGATCTAGAGTTGCAACTTCAGATCCTAGCTCATACTCAAGAAAGGCTACATAACATGCTAGAAAAATCCCTAATCTTCAACAAAATGAGATCTAGAAGGAATGAAGGTCAAGGTAACGACTTGATACCCTCAAATGATGCTAAACTGAGGTGGATTTCAGATACACACACGTTCCTTGCTTCAAGCTACTAGATCTTCAAGCTCCACTCACTAGGATCCACCTCCCAAAGCTTAAAACACACAAGAAATGGAGCGCACACACGGATTACAGTTTATGGACTCTCGTGAGGCTGTAAGGGAGGCTAAGGGGGCCAATGATCCTTTAAATAGGGTGCAAAACCCTGGAAATTAGGGTTTCATCCTTCAGCTCCTACTCATTGAGTCCTATATTAGACTCGGCAAGTAGGTCACTTAAACACATTGCCAAATCCGCTTCAACTCGACGAGTCAGGGCATCCAACTCGTCGAGTAGACCTTGCAAACTATGAAAAATTGAAGCCATAAAAATAATACCTGAGACTCAGGGTGTTACAGAACTGAATCGAATTGCATATTTGGTTGTCATCTACTAGTTAAGGTCTGAAAGCTACCCAAATCGAACTGGAACCAAATTTATGGATACGAAGAAACCGAAAACCGAACCAAATTACATATTCGATTCCTTTGATTTTTGGTTCTTTAAATGTGGGATTAAATTAATAAAAAAACATTTCTTTGCATTAGTAGTTTAAACCCTAAACCCTAAATCCAAGATTAAATTCATAAAAAAAATTATTTATCTTTGCGTGGTTGATTTTCAATGGGTGAATTGAGTCCCTGTCAAAGTTAATTGCTTCATTTGGAGGTTACTTTGTAATAAGATTCTGATGGCTTCTAATCTATTACTTAGAGGGGTTTTGGTTAACGAGTTGTCTTGTAATTAGTGTGGTTTCAATGTGGAATCTATTGAGCATGTCTTCATAGAATGTTCTTTTTTCAGTGCATATTTGGAATTGGTTTGGAGTGTGGAGTGGCTTGTTTACATCAGCTCCAGCTGGTATTGAGGATTTGATTTCTATATTAAAGATCTTGATGAGTCGTAAGAAAAGGAAAAAACTTGAGATGGCTCTATTATACTCGGTGTAGTGGGTCATTTGGAAAGGCCGTAATGTTATGGTTTTCAACAGTAGGATATGTTCTTCTCTAAGGCGTAAGATGATATTCAGTTACTATCTTTTAATTGGTTTAGCAATAGTTGTTGGTTGGATTTGTCTTTTTTTTTGTGTTAGCCTCTTGTTAGTTTTTAATGCAATTAAATAAAACTTTTATATTATACACTAATTAGAATAATAGCTTCTTCTCATAAGAATATTATTGATAATGATTCTCATTTGAAAATAAATATTCCAAAAAAAAAAATAACTCAAAATGGATAAATTGTAAACAAATTTAAAATACCAATAGCTAAATTACACATAATTTTAAAGTGTCAATGGCTTATTATATAGGGAGAACTTTATATATACCCTTGTAAAACATCAAAATATTATATTTGTCCAACTTAATTTCTAAATATCATATTTACCCTTAATAAAATTTTAAAATATCGTATATGCCTTCTTAAACATCAAAATATCATATATGCCCATGTTAAATATCAAAATATAATATATGTCATTCTTAAACATCAAATTATCAATGATAATATCTAAAAGAGTAAATTACACGAATCGTCCCCTCGTGAAAATGCCAAAAGACATGTTTAATCTCTATTTTCAAAAATTAACTCGAACCGTCTTTCGTTTATTAAAAATTTACACACTACATCCCTCGTTAGGTTTAATTGGCACGCTTCATCCCTTCTCAAACATAAGAAGACTGTATTACCCTTACACATTATTATTTTTAATTTATTTATTATTTTTTTATTATTTATATCTTTTAAAATAAAAATGGTTCCACCTACCCCATTCTCCCCCACCCACCTAGTAAACTAATACTTTGTGTGTTAATGGTCTTGGATTTATTTCTAAACTCATTTGAAAAAGACCAAATAGAAAGAAAGAACCGATTCAAGGATCTTCACCGTAAGAGTTGTCGGATTTGCACTCTCTCATCGGAAAAATGAGAGGCAGATAGGGTTTTGGATAGGAAATACACGAGGAAGAAAAAGTATGTTTGTCGGATCCGCAACTGTCTATCGACGCCGGAAACCTCTAGAAATAGGGATGTCAACGGGGGCAAACGGGACGGGGAGTGCATCCCCCGCCCCCGTCACCGAAATATTCAGCCTTCCTACCCCCGCCCCCGAATCCCCTTTTTGGCATGTTATAGTTTATTATATTTATTTATTAAATATATGTGTAATTTATTAACGGGGTCCCCACAGGGGGGTTCGGGACGGGATGGTCTATCCCCACCCCGCCCCCGAAATTAAAACAAGGGTTAACCTCGCCCCCGCCTCCGTCTCCGCTCCCGATTTTTTTTTTTTAAATTTCCCCCAAACGGGACGGGGCCCCCACGGGACATTTTAACATCTCTATCTAGAAACCATCCGTCGAACAACCATCCATTGCTCTCAATCACCAGCAAACCTCCATCGTTCATATCATTCGTCAGATCTTGTCTGATGGTTGTCGACATGTGATGATACGTGGGTGATGGTTATGGGCGTTCAAGGGTTTTTACAATGAAGAAAATGAAGACGATTGTTTTAGTTTGCTTCGAAGTTGTCATGTATGCTGAAGTTTAACACTTTAGAGCATGAATCGAGGGTATAGTTCTACCTCTCAATCACCAGATTTTGGGTCATCGGCGGGATTTCATGAAAAATTTCAGATTTGGGTATTTCATCACGAAAATTGATGTTGATTACAGATTTTAAATTAGGATTTGATGTTGATTACACTTTTAGATTTTGGTTTGTTATGGTTTTAGATTTCAAAAAATCGGTGTTGATTTGGTTTGGGTTTGAGCTTTAGATTATGCTTTTAATTTTAGGTTTCATATTCTAGTTCTAGTATAGATTTGGTGGCCACAGTAGGTGTCAATGGTGATTCAAGGAGGTGTCGAAATGTATATAGTGGTGGAGGATTGTTCAAAAGAGAGGGAAAAGATAGAAACATGAGGAATGGGGGATAAAAGGAGGTGGGACCCAAAATATTTAATAACTCTTAAAATAATTATATAAATAAATTAAAGGGTAAATAAATGAATTAAAAATATTAAAAAATTAGTAAGGGCAATATAGTCATTTTATTTATGGAGGGATCAAGCGTGTAAGTTTAAACCAAACGAGAGACAGTCCGAGTTAATTTTTGAAAATAGGGACCGATCGTACTTTTTGGCACATGCACGAAGGACGATTTATGTAATTTACTCTATCTAAAATACCATGTATCTATAACATGACAATATTCAACAACAATAAAAACTAAACAATCAAAGCGTACATTCCAAGGATCGGGTTGAAGATAAAGCATTTTGTTTGTCAAAAGAGCGAAATTCCAAACAATGTAAAAATAGATTTTTCATTATTATAGACGCATGAATAATATGGTTAAATTTATTATTATTATAATAATAATTCTAAGATACAAAAAATGATTATAAACTATTAAAAACATTATAAAAAAAAGATTTGGACAAATATGGTATTTCAAAGGTTTATAAAGGGTAAATATGTTATTAAAAAATTAAATTTGACAAATATGATATTTTGATTTAAAAAATCATATATGAAACTCTCTTTTTTACATAAATTAATAATTAAATAATATGTTTATTAAATAAAAAGTTGAAAATATTTAGTTCTTATTAACTTTTCATAGACAAATTTTCATAATTGGTTCTATGGTTTGCAAAATATTGCACTTTAAAGACTTTTATGAAAAAAGTAACGTTGTTGGTCCTTATGGTTTCGAAAATTGCATGAATGGTCCTTCTGGTGTTAACTTTAACTTTTAAGTAGTTAGTTTTTTTTTCAAAATAACCAAAATGCCCTTGGACCAATTCTCAAAATGGTGTATACCTCAAGGACCAACTCTAAAAAATTTGAAATATATATATATACACTTAGATGCTCCACCAAATATAAATTGTGTATACCCTTGGACTAATTCTACTTTTTTTTTTTTACAAATTTAGTTATTTATAGATTTTCAGTGTTTCTATTTATTTTAATTCAAGTAATAAACTTAAACTCGATAAACTATGTTGAAACCATTTTTTCTTTAATTTTACTTTGTGAATTGAACGAGTAATGTTTTTTTTTCTTTTACGTAGTTCATGTTAATACTTTTTTTTTACTTGGATCCTCCACGACATAACTAAAGTTGGTATTTTTATTTATTTAAAATAGTAATTAGGTTTTGGATTCGGTGATGTATTTTAAAATCTTCCATAGTAATATACTATAATATATTCAAATATTTTATATTTTTCATTTTTTAATTTTTTCCGTATTTTTAAAAAATAATTTCGTATTTTTAATTTTTTGTTTTTTTGTTTTTATTTTTCATCAATTAGATAAGTTTTTTTTTATTATTCTTTCAAAAAGAGTAAAATGTATGAATATATTAAAGCATATTATAATTTTGATGTTTGAGTTTTTTTTTTGTTTTTTTTCTATTTTTTAATTTTGGTAATTTATGGTTTTTCTAATTTTTTTATTTTGAATTAAGTAAATAAAAATGTTATATTTATTTTGGTAATTTTCATCCAACTTTTTTTCTGTATAACTTTTTGCTATTTAGTGACTATTAGATTTATGTTACGACAAATTAAAATTTAAAAATCAAATACTTTGTTTATTGAAAATTAATGTTTCAATGTGTGATATTTCTGAGTTATAATTCTTAAAATAGGAATAAAAGCTAAAAATTTTAAAATGTAACTTGCAAATTAAATCCTATTTCTATATGTGATATCAATGGTTCAAAATTCAGGATAATATTTTTTAATTTGATAATAGACTAAAAAAAAGAATAAAAAATCAATAAGAGTTAGACTTCATGATTAATTTAATTTTATTTTCCAATAGGTCAAATTCAGATCCTGACCAAATTGGAGCAAGAACCAAATAACTAGGAACCGATTTAGTAAGAAATGGAAAAAAAATGTCAAATAACGATAATGATAAAGTCAAAGTTAAAATTGCTAACAATAATAGTTATAGAAAATTTTAAAGCACATTATTCAATATAAACTTTAACATAATTATTATTTTAAATAAATAATAATAATAACTCCAGTAATTTGCTAAAGTATTCAAGTAAAAAAACATGAATCATAACGATATAAAATAAAAATTAAAAAAAAAAACACTACCGCTTAAATTCATAAATAAGAAAAAATTTTAAAAAAATGGTTCCGAAATGATTTATCGAATTTATGTTCATTTACTTGATTCTAAATAAAAAAATTAGAAAAACCATAAATAATTAAAATAATAAAAAAAGATAGAAAACAAAAAGTAAAAAACGTAAAAAAAAATCAAATTGTTGAAAAATAAAATAAAATAACAAATATATATATATATATATATATATATATATATATATATATATATATATAAGAGAGTTAGGTTCAAATGTTTATAGCAACTATTGTGTTCCTAAATGCACCAATCAGAAATTAGAAAATAATTAAATAATTAATTAAATTAAAAAGGGTACTCCTGGTTTTTTACACTTTCAATTAATAGGATCATTAATCAAATCCCTGCAATTAAGGAACACATTAAATATGTTGACCTAATCTCTCTTTTTTATAGCCATCGACATCTATTTCCCCACTTCTTCATCTAAACATCGTCAGCCAAAAAACGGAACTATCTTCTTCACGATCGGTCACTGCCGAAAAAGAGGAGGGCCGAAGCTAGCACTCTTCCGACCTTGCAACCTCAGGAATCAAACATTGATGCAGCCGGATATCCAACCTTACTCCTATATTCTGCTAAATTAAATCCCAAATCAGGATTGATTGGTCGAATCTTCAAACTTTGGTTGTTCTGATCATTAAAGAAAATTACATTCTAACTGCCACCGTGATCCAACGGCCGGCGAGTTCTCTGTGGGATTCGGCGCTTTACTGTTTTTTCTACTCTACTCATAAGCAAATCGATTTAGAGGTAATTTCGAATATGGATTAAACCCCAATGTTCGGGTTCTTAATGGTAATATAATTTATGCGATCTACTGTTGTTATTAAGTGTAAGGACGAATGGTATTAATTTGGGTCTAATTACAAATAGTTGTGTCTGATCGAGGGAGAGTGGTGGCTGAGACGGGAACCATAATTTGAATGTGATTATGCCTTTGAGGTCGGTAAACTCAACAACTATTAACTACGGTTGTCAAATTAATATCTTCAGGGTTTAATATTGTGTCAAATTTAGAGGAACCTGATGGCACTGTTTCAAATGTATGAAATATTGTGTCATACGAGAATTATTGGTTTCTTTAGTTTCTTAATCTTTTATATGTAGTGGATCTGCACTTTAAGACCTGATCTAGTAAATAGTTAATACGATGCAAAAGTTACTTAGCAATAGAACTAAATCATTTGATGAACCAAAGCATGTTTCATTCACATTGTTAGTATGTTACAACTATCATCTTGCTCTTTAATCTGATAAATTTCATTGACGCTAGGAAAGCTAATATGGGAACAGAAAGTGTCAATTGGCATTCAGTTTTAGATTGTGACCAATGGGTTGCCCTCCCAGTAGCTGGGCAGCGACCATCAGCCCGCTATAAGGTTCCCGCATGTCTTAGTCATACAGTTATTCTTAATTCACTTTTCTTATCTTTTTCATGTTCCCTGTTATACAATCACTTGTGTGTTCTTCTAATGCCATTTTTTTTCTTTCATTCTAGCATGTTGCAGTTGTTGCTGATGAAAAGTTATACATTGTTGGTGGAAGTCGTAATGGGTGATACTTATCTGATGTTCAGGTATCATTATTGTTTAAAACCAATAGTTTCAAACAAACATTATAATTGTTTTTGTTTGACGTTATGTAGATTTGTGTAAATGTTTTTTATGGTATGGATACGGTAATATTTTATAGGTTTGGTTTGTTATATGATAATGTCTAACAAGTGTTTGTTGAAATGCCTGAAAGAGAATTTAAAAATATAAGTATGTGGTATATATTCTGTCAGAATTACTAGCAACACATATTTATATAATATTTTATATTCTCAAGGAATGAAAAGGTTTTTGCATTCTGATATGGAAAAGAAAGAAAACATGGCGAACAATAAATGCATTCTATTAGAATGTCTTTAAGAATGTTTGTTAAAAACAAGTATAATTGTTTAGCTGATAATACTAACGAGTAATGCATATTATAAAAGCATTCTCACATAATGTTATTCGACTTTATGGTGGTTATTTTGTGAGAATTTATTTGTATATACACATTCTGCCAGAATGCCTTTAAGAATGTTTGTTAAAATTTATAAAATATGTATTTTGGTTATAAACATAGTATTGAGTAATTTATGATGTTAATTTGGTTTAGTCAAATCATTTTGATTATGTTTTCTTTGTGGATTTAGGTTTTGAGGAATATGTCATTGATATGACAAAGGAAAAAAAAAAAAACATAGAGAACGATACTATTCTACCAGAATGTATCATGTCATTAATGTGGAAAATGAAGAAAACATAGAAAACCAACGTGTATTCTAACAGAATGTATTATGTCATAACGTATAAGTGTTTCTTAAGAATGATATTCTTTCATAATTGATTAGTGTTTTTGTTAGATTTTAAATTTTTTTAACCATTCTTAGTTTTAATCTTTAAGAATAATGTAATTCTTAAACCGTTATTAGTCATATTCTTTTTCAGAATGAATGTAATAATTGTTTATAGTCTTATTTTTTACAAATTAATATTATTCTTGATAATATGTTGTATAATTCTTTAAACATGCTAAATATAAAAAAATATCTTGAATGAAATCATATTCCACAGGAATAAAATCGAAAATATATTTTCTAGTTTATGGTTGACTTTGTCATTCTGGCGGAATAAAATCAATTATTATTAACAATTATATTAAAATTAAATTTGACTTAATTTAAAAAATTCAGATTTTTAAAAGTTAGTGAATTAATTATCCCTTAAAATCCGAAAATTTCATTTTTTTAATGTAGGTTAATTGACCAAAATACTCTTATGCTGAAATTTGAGTGATTATATGGTGCATGTTACCCTATAGTAATATCATCGACTCTCAGATCATGAATTATGATTCTATTCTATCCGGTGATCCTGATTTGTGCTTACGGACACACAATAATTAGTGAAAAATAAAATAACCTAAGCATATATATATATATATATATATATATATATATATATATATATATATATATATATATATATATATATATATAGGATTAGGATTAAATGTGAATCATAAGTATTGTGTGAATGTGTGATCAAATCTAGACCACTAGATTAAAAGAATAAATGGTTGTGATTTTAAGGTACATATTGTTAACATAGACTAGCATGTATTGGATAATTATACCTAATTAATTGTAACGGCAAAAATGAAATATTGTAAAGAGAGAGAATTTAAGATTTGTTTACATTTTAGGAAACTATATAGAATTAATTAATAAAAGTTAAACCAAATATAACATCTTATTCGATAAATTTAAAATAAATCTGATTTTTTGAGAATACGGCTTCATTCAACAAATATGAACTTGTATTTTGATTCTTTCATTCTTAAAGAATTTTCATTCTTTTATTTGTAAAGAAGACGATTGCATTTAGTAGTTATTTTATTCAGTCATTCTTAAAGAATACTATTTGTTGAGAAGTAATATTCTTAAAGAATACACCTCATACATCCATCAATAACATATCATTCTTTCAGAAAAATATATTGCAATATAATGAAGCATATTTACTATAAAAATAAGAACTATTTTTATAACAAAAACTTTCGTGAAGTATATGTCTTTGTTTTTTGATATACAACATTTTTAAAAAACACACACAACATTCTATGCTATATTTTTGAAGATTTTTCCATCGTTCTTGAAGAATATGTCTTTGTTTTTTGATGGCTTTCATATGTCTTTTATCTTTACCTCTTCACGTCTGAACCTGAACACATAAATATTCAGTTAAAACACACAAAAAATACATGAAAGATTATATGATGCAAAATAGCTCAAGAACATTCATTACCTATCAGCAGAACAAAAGTAGTCCCGTCCAAGCCGATTTGATCCATATGGCAAACTAAAAAATGAGGCATTTTTACAATACAAAATTAAAATATGTTGTTATTATATGAAAAAATAATGTATGTTGATGTTATCAATATTTGTCTGTGAGTACAGTTCTATTACATGTAAACATTTACAGTAATATAGATTGAAAAAATATTGGAGGCAAAATTAAAGTATGTTGCTATTCTTAAAATGGCAAGGAAAAAAACATTTTCATGACCCCCAAAAATATAATCATATGTGACACGTTCAAAAGTTAGTTCTCACTCCACACTCCATTCTTTCAGTATTAAAAACAAATTATAAATCAATATTATAGATGTGCAAAAGAAAAAGAAACTAAACATATTCTACAAGAATGTGATTAGATTCTTAAATAATATACAAAAAAATATCACACTGAGAAACAAAATCCCTAAAATTATTATTTTAATTCTGTAATTCCTTTTGTTTTTTTCTTACTTATGTAAAGGCAAAATGGTTTAGGCTCATGTAACTTTTATCAATTGACGTTAGTGAAATATAAAAATCTTTTTTTATATAAAAAATTAATAAAGGAAAAGAATATATATAAGACATACTTGATAATTATCGTATGAGTTTTAACCATGAGTATCCTTTTTCCGATTGGGTATTGATTTTCATATAAATAATGAAGGAGGACTTTATTTCGCTTGTTAATATGTAACTAATATCCATCATTTAAGGGGAAATTAAATGCTTTAATTATTTTCTATAGTTAACTATATCCATATTAATTAATATTTTATTTTTTTCTTAAATTGTGATTGGTCCTTACATTTACACAATATTTGTTGGATGTATATGAACCTAATTCTCTCTCTCTCTCTCTCTCTCTCTCTCTATATATATATATATATATATATATATATATATATATATATATATATATATATATATATATATATAATTTCAAATTTTCATAATTGATCCTGAAGGTATATATAATTCTCAGATTTGGTCCAAGGCTATTTTGGTCATTTAGAAAAAAAAAAACCCTCAAAAGTTAAAGTTTAACACCAAAAGGATCATTAATGTAATTTTTGAAACCATAAGGTCCAGCAGCAGCCTGATATTTTTCATAAAAGTCCTAAATATTTTGCAAACTTTAGGGACCAATTATAAAATTTTGTCTTTTTTACTATAAATGGTTAAAAGGATCGGTTGAGAGTAACGATTATAAATACGAGATTGTTAGTGGTGGTGGGGGCGTGTTTTAACGTCCGGACAGCAAACAGGCGTGTGATGAGACATGACTGAAAGGAGATCGAGCGGTCCAAATCACCGAGTCGCTGAGTCAACACGATTCCCTGCAAATACCTCCCGCCATTGTCGCTGTCAAAACTTTGTGGGTCCCATGATCCCCACCTCTCATGCGGATTAACATTCACTTTCTGTTTTTTTTCCCAACGTTTTGAGGTACCCATATCATATGTTCTCTTTCACTTATAATAATATATATATATATATATATATATATATATATATATATATATATATATATATATATATATATATATATATATATTATAATAATATATAATCTGTATTTTAACTTGAGAGTTCACAAATTTATACATTATAAATTTATAATGAAATAAAATTTTGGTTACCAATAAATCTGTTTTACTTTTATGTAATTGATTATCATTTCTTTTGTTAATGCAGAGACCCATTATAAGTTGCAGAGCATGACTTTTCTTTTATATCTGTAGAACACCTTTTTATCTTTTTCAAATAAAATAAATTCAAAGTACGTGTTTTTTTCATGATAAATTTGCTGCTTTAAACAATATTAAGATGTGAAATAGCAATTATTAAAATTGATTATTCAGTAACTTTCAAAATAGCCTATGTGTGTTTTGTAAAATATGACAACATCATAATTTTAACATTATATGATACCCTTTTTATTTTATTTATTTTTATGTGTTCGTTTGAAAATTGAATATTGTGTTTATTAACTTAGACCAACATTTTTATTAATATTAAAGAGGTGTTTGGCAAAAAAAACTTATTGTTTATTAGTTTATAACTTATTAGCTTATTAGCTTATAAGTTAATAAGTAAATGTAAAGTAACTTATGAAAAAATGATTTATTAGAGGTTTTCTACCGTAATAAATTATTTTCATCCAAATACTTTTTTAACTTATAATGGTGTGTAATTTAATAAATTGTTTTAAAAAGCTTAGCCAAACATCCTAAAATGATTTTGAGAGAATTTTTAATGAACTTATTAGTTATGGTATTTTTTAAGTTTAAAAAGACATATGGGAATTTAAAAAATATTAAAGTACTATAAACAATGTATGGATATGGACACTACAATATTTAACTTTTTCCCATTTCGGAACCTTGAGACAAGATATGGATTCAACGATCCCATGACTAGATAGGTTAGGGTACATAAATGGTATCAAATTCAATGAGCTAACATATTTCTCACAGAAAACGTCTTTAAATCGTACAGTGTAATAATTTATCAATCAATCAATATATATATATATATATATATATATATATATATATATATATATATATATATATATATATATATATATATATATATATATATATATATATATATATATATATTATTTATTTATTTATAAGTATAAAAGTTTAATTGAAAAAATAAAAAAGTTTGAGAATGACAAAATCATTCTCAGCCACTTATTAATTTTGCCGCAAAAACCTCAATCGTACCGGCGGAAATGGGAAAACAATACACATGTGTTTTCCAATAAAACATGTTTCTTTAAATTATGCTAATAATTATCTTAATATATACAAAAACATAATTTTTTCGTTTTTTAAATTTTTAAAGAGTTATTTTTATCGAAAAATGATTTTTTAAATATATCAAAATTCATAATTTTTTATTTTCTGTAAATACACATCCATATTGATATAGTTTTAAGATAAATTATTTTTTTATATAGTTTCAGTATCGTTATTCATAAGTGAATAAAAATTTATCAGATTTTTACTACAGTATATTCGTTATTCACTTATGAATAAAAAAATATGATTAATTATTTTACAGTTTAAGTATCATTTATACTACTTATTCATATATGAATAGAAAATTAATTGTAACAAAAATCTGATAAAGGTTTTTTTTCATATATGAATATAAAATATGACGACAATTAATACACGTTTTACTCATATATAAATATAATATATAACGAAAGATGATGTAAAAATATATTTTAAGTAAGAAAACATTATTACGTGTTATGTTCCTATATGAATGATACTCAAAATATAAAAAAACAGTTAAGAGTATGTTTTATTCATAAGTGAATAACGAATGTACTATAATAAAAATATGATGGATTTTTATTTACTTATCAATAACGAGAGTTGAAACTCTAAAAAAATAATTTTTTTTATTTTATCATAAAACTATATCAATATGGATGTCTATTTATAGAGAATAAAAATTATGAATTTTGATATATTTAAAATAATTTTTCGATAAAAATAGTTTTCTAAAAACAAAAAAAAAATATGTTTTTATAAAAATTTTGACTTAGACTTGCGATTTTGATGACGAAAAGACGGTGTTGGTTCATTGCTTAATATCGAATGGGAAAAGCGAAGATTGATTGATGATCAATTTTGGAATCGTGAATGAATTTTGATTCCAAATTTGATTTCGATTTGTGAAGGGTTGTATTCTAATTGAAGGCGAACTCTGAATTGGTGATTATGCGAAGGATCGATTTCAGATTGCGTGATATTGTTCACAAGTTCAATTTCTGTGAGATTGAAGATTTTGGAATCGCGAACTGGAAACTGGATTTGGAAGTCGATGTTTGGAGTCGATTTCTTGCCTGTATGTTGTATGTGAGTTCATTCGCATCTACAGGAATGGAAAATTTGGTTCACATCTATGGCTTATGTTTGATGGGTTCGCATTTGTGTGACTGCATTTTGCATTTGGTGTTTAGTTCGCATTTGGAGTCAAAATGCGAAGACATCTCATTCATGATTCGCATTTGGTGTGAATGCAGTTTGCATTTGGTGTTTAGATCGTCGGTTTTTGAGAATCGTCGGTTTTTGCGAAGTGTCAAAATGCGAAATCAAAAAGTAAAAATGTGCGAAGACTTTTACTGTGAAACAAATGAATTGGGGAAGAAAGCTAATAGTTTCGCATTTGGTCCCTGATTTTTCCACGAAATGACAAAATTGAACCAACTTCGCAAGTTTGAAGAACATGCAGAAATTTTCAAAACGAGTACCTGGAGTTTCGCATTTTTGGAAATAAATACTCAACTTCGCAAATGGGCAATTAAAGCTGAGAAATTGCAGAATTTTCAGTTTTGGTCCTTGCAGTTTGTGCGAATTTACGCTTTATGCCCGGTTTCGCAAATGGACTAGAGTTTCGCATATTTGACTCTTTTTGGCGCAACGGGTCCCTGCAAGTTTCAGAAAGTGACAATTTCTACCCGGATTTTGAAAAATCTTGCAACTTTCACCCGAAAAGTCAAAAATTTTCATAAATTGGAAATTTGTGTGGCTTTTTCGTGATTGTTTTTCCGTGCAAGATTTTTGGTGATTCATTTTTGGTACACATCAAGGGGGAGTATTGTGAAGTTTATTCCTCAGGCGCTTCTCATCCTTAGTGGGTTTTATAATCATTTTTTTATTATAAAAAGGGGGAGAATGATAGGTATTCGAAGCTTCTCGGGTTTGTCGAATATTCATTTGCGGATTTGAAGGCCGGTGTTACTTCGAGGGGGAGTTTGGTCTTGATCGCGCTAGCTCGTTGGAGATTAAAGTCGGACATCCAATCCTAACTTTGAAGGGGAGAATGTTAGGGTGCAAAGTCATGCTTGGATGTAATGTTTTAGGTTTTCCTCTTTGTATGTGTAAATTGGTTGAGTCTTTCCTATAAATAGGAAGTGAGTGACTCCCATTATAAAAAGAATGTAAGAGTCCATTTTGGAGTGTTAGACTAGAGAGAGAAATTGTATACAAACCCATTTGTATCATCTTTCTAGATCTAATAAGAGCTTACAAAGATTTATTTACTCCTTGTGTTCTTGAATTTTACATGATGAATCACTGATCTTTCTAATTCCGCACATGCCATCATAATCAATTCTCTACAATAGTTTAAGGAAACATGTTTTTTTGGAAAACGATGTTTATCTGTTATCTATTTCCGCCGGTACGCCTAAGTGTTTTGCAGCAAAATAAATGTGTGGCTGAGAATGATTCCCCCGTTTTCAACTTTTTTTCTCAATTGAACCCTCCTATATATATATATATATATATATATATATATATATATATATATATATACACACACACACACACACGTATGAAGTCCATATGACTGTTGATTCATATATATATATATATATATATATATATATATATATATATATATATATATATATACATGCATACATATTTATGAGAACATTTTTCAAAAGAAAAAAAATCGTGAAATCTTTCTTTAGCCTACATATATGACTTAAACGCTACATTTTGTTAATATTGATGGTTTTGGTTTTGAAATACGATGAACGGATTAGGAGTTTTCAAATTCTCACAAATCTTTAAGGTAGCATTTGGTTCGCATAATGTTTTTGAAGGAATTAGAATTTGTTAAGGAACTGGAATCTATCAGGAATTGCAATCAAATTTCATATTCTGTTTGTTTGGCATGAATGAAATTTAAATCCAATAAATTATGTTTGGTTGGTAGAATATGAAATTGAAATAATATAAAATGACAAAATTGCCCTTTTTTGCATATTCTTACTTTGTTTTATAATTTATATGTAAAAATATATTATATAAATTATAAAATTAGTAAATGATGGTGATGGTGGCAGTGATGTTAACGGTGGCAATAGTGGTGATGATGGGGACAGAGGTGATGGTGGGTAGTAGTGGAGGTGATGGTGGTGGTAACGTTAGTAGTTGTGATGGTGATTGTGGCAGTCATGAGTAGTGGCAGATGTGTTGGGTGGTGTAGTGGTGGAGGTGGCAATGGTGGTAGTGGCGGAGGTGGTGGTGGTAGTGGCGGAGGTGATGGTGATGGTGGTGATGGAAAATATTTGGTAAAGTTGGGAGGTTAAATGGTGTATAATAAAAAATTGATGTTAAATTTTCGGTTACAACTCGTAATTAAGAACGATATTAAATATAATGTCGGTTACTAATTGTGTTTTGATGACAATTTAATTGTCTTGTCAGCTATGGTTTGTTGTATAAATACAACATCTTGACAACCATTTAGAACAAACCAAGAATGCAATCAAAATTTCTTCTGCTCCGTACCATTTTCTTTATTTTTTTGTTATATCAAAGATATAATCCAGGCCCGATGAGGGTTTGGGTGGTCTAGAAGAACAACTTCTAGTTGTTGTATCTTGGGAAACAAACACCTGATAGCATGCGAATTTGTTTTAAGGATAATGTGTTAAATACATGTCTCAACTTTTTCTATGTCTTATTTGTTTTCGTGCATTTCCGTAATATTATTCCTACAATCTTAAAACAAAATTCGTTTGTACGAATCAAACTAGAAATCAAAAACAATTTTACTTGCATTATTTTGATATTGTACGATTTTCATTAGAAAAAATGGATTGTTTTGTGATTTTGAAGCACCTTTGGTCATTAATTCATTAAGACATGTTTTTTTATTAAATATCGAATTTTTTAACTTCAATACTAATTCCATTTAGTACCTAATGGGTTAAGAAGCTAGCTTAACTCAAAAATACAATTAACGTGTTACTGTGAAATGCTCTAATATGTCGCAATCTTTGAAAAATCATAACATTGTCATGGATGCTCAATTTTTGTTGAACCCAATTCTCAAAGTTTGGTATATGAGTCCACTTCATTTCATTAATTTTGGCCGAAAGCTGGAAGCAAATATAACTATTGTGAAAATACGATTTCCATTGACTAGTTAGGTTTTTAGCAGCTATGATACACAGTTTTGTAAAATTCATAATAAATTGTAGAAAAATCGTATGAACTTTTGAAAGTAGTCCCTGGAAAGCTGAGAAACAGGGCTACTAGATTATAAACTTATATTGCATTTTTGACAGGTTTAAGTAGGGCTAAAGCAGTCTTGAACAGACTATATTGTTTTGTGAAATACAAAAAGGTTTTGTTTAGTAAAAAACAACTTCAATTTTATGTAAAACTACTTTGGAAATCAGAAAACAACTTGGTATTTCTAAAAAAAACAACCCGAAAAACTAAAAAAGCAACTTGGTTTTACTTAAAAACATTACTTTTTAAATAGTTTTTTTTAAAGAAAACATGAGATTTTCTAATATCATGATTTATGCATCAGTTTTCTGCATGAAAAATGAAGTTTTAGAATTTCTGCATTAGAAATCAAGTTTCATAATTGTTCAAATATAGATTTTACTTATGTTGAGTTTTGTCCAAGCAAGAGGCAAACATATTTTCTGGAAATTAGAATTCAAAACATTTATATTCAGTGTATAAATGATTTCAGCAATGTCACCATCCAAAGTGGAACGATTTCCAAAGTAAACTCTATGGATTCTAACTCCAATGAGTGATGGATTGATATGGGTGCTACACGTCATGTGTGCTTAAAGAGGGAGTGACTCAAGAATTATAAGGTTGTCCAAGTTGAGGCACAAAATTATTCTTGAAATTGTGATTCTAAACACTTAAATTTGGTGTTTAAAATATTACAGGAATGGTATCACATAGAAAAAAGCTAACACTTAATGGTGTGTTGTATATTCCATAGATTATGAAGAACATAATGTTTGGATGGTTGTTGAACATGAGTTTTTTGGTGTTAAGTATAATAAGTTTGTACTAACCTAAAAAGTATGTTTGTAGGCAAGGTCTATGCGGATGGTGGAATGTTTAAATTCCATATATTGGCTAATGAGCCTAATATCAATGAGTTGGATAACTCTTCCGCTTACTTGCTTAAATTTCTAATGTGTGACATGCTAGATTTGGACATGTTAATATTGGCACATTAAGAAGGTTAATAAAACTTGAACACATATCTCACTTTCATATAAGTTAAAATATGGATGCAACACTTGTGTTGAATCAAAGTTAACACACCAATCTTTCAAGTCCATTGAAAGGACAACTAAGCCCTTTGGATTAATTCACAAAGATATGTGTGATATGAAGTTGAATCCATGTAAATATGAAAATAAGTACTTTCTCACTTTTATTGACGATTGCACTAAACTTTGCTATGTAAATTTACTTAAAAGTAAAGATTACACAATATGCAAGTTTAAAGTGTATAAAAGTGAAGTTGAGATCCAACTCAACGAAAAGATTAAAGTACTAAGAAGTGATTATATATATATATATATATATATATATATATATATATATATATATATATATATATATATATATATATATATATCACCATTTAAAGATATTTATGCAAATCATGGTATAATACATGATATTATCACACCTTAATCACCACAACAAAATGGCATCACGGAAAAGAAAAACCATACATTTAAGGAATCATGAATGTCATGTTGTTAAGTTTTGGGTTATTACCCTCAATGTGGGGGAAGTTGTGCTATCAACTAGTTACCTTTTATATAAGGTCCCCCAAAAAGAAAATGAATAAAACACCATATGAGTTATTGTCGTGTATAAAATCATCTTACAGATACAATTAAATGTGGGGGCATATTACAAAGGTTGTTATACCTAACCCCAAGGTTGTAAGAATTAGACACTAGAATGTTGGTTGTATCTTTATTAGTTATGAACAAAACAATAGTGCTTATTGTTTTCTTATACACGACTCTAAAATAAAGGCACAATAATGTAGTCAACAAATGCATCATACTTTGAAAATGTGCTTCCATGTCTTGATAGATTAAAGACAAGTGCTCCACAACAATTGGGAACAAAGAATCTTCTCATGAAGAAGAAATGGAAGAAGAAATAAATTATGATGGAGTAAAAGGGGACAAGTGAGAAATCATTTGGAGATGATTTCTGAATGTGTATGGTTAAATGAGAGCCTCAACCTTTCAAAAATGAATTCAATTCCTCTAAAATACCTCAATGAAAAGAGGCAATTAAAAGTGAAATGGATTCTATCTTGCCAAATCACACATGAGAGCTAGTGGATATATCTCTAGTATGTAAACCAATAGACTATAAATGGACTTTTAAGAGGAAAATGAAAGCAATTGATAATCGGTTAGATCATAATGGTCTATGATTTCAATAGAAATATGAATTGATTTCTTGTTTGGAAATTTAGAATCAAATGATACTTCTATACTCCAAGAAGCTATTTCATTATATCAAATAATATTGGTTGGAATTCATCAAAACAAGATAAAGGTTTTGATGAATACTAAGATATTCAACATGAAGTTAAAAGGACTATGAACGGAAATATAAGTATTCAAATTTTGGAACCATATGATCGTTTCTTAGAATATCATATTGGATTAAATTGTAAAAACTAGTAATGGTTCTATCATTTAAACTATTGTGTTTGAGAAATAACTGTGGTTTAGTGGGTTTCCAAATGAGAAGTAAGAGATGATGACGTATTTGAAATATATGTTTGGATTACAAACATAAGTATGTCTTGATTAATTTCATTTGTATGTTCTTATAATTATATGTGGTTGTAACTTCACAAAATTTTGAAGCTTATCATTTTGATATGAGACTAAGACTTCTAAACATAGTTTTACAAGTATAAATCTACATGGAACTACCAAGCAGTTATCTTACCCAAGGGAAAGAAAAAATTGTATGAGTAGTAAAGTTACTATATGATTAAATCCAAATTTAGAACAACGGGTATCAAAAGTTTGAATATATCATTCAACATTAGTGGATTTGATGAAATAGATCCATATAAATGGCAATTTAACGTATTATTCTATTTTATGACATAGTATGATCATTGAGATAGGATGCCTAAAAGAATTTAACATGTAGATGCTTAAAGCAAGAAATTGCATGGAAAATACGATATTTGCAAGAAAACTTATGTATAGAATATTCATAATTACGGTTGGCCAATGCTATTGTGAATTCACATATACACATAGTACATATGTTTATCGTATTATGTTGACACAATTATGCATATTCAATAGTGGTAACTATGGTGTAGTAATAACCATATTGATAATGATCAAAATTTATTGGAAAATATAGGAGAACAAATTTCCAAGGTTAAACAATGAACTAAAGGGCTTTGTAAGTTCTTGGGAGACATCCCACGATAAGCCAATAACCCCTATATATGTATATGATGATGTAAATAATGGTGAGTCTATACATATTTGTCAAAGACATAACACCATTCAACTTCGACTCTCAAGATGAATTGTCTTTAATGACTACATAAAGTCAAAATAAGATTGCGGATCCGCTAACGAAATTCTTGGAATGAGAGGTCGTTATGAAGAATGGGACTAAAACCCATAGATCAATAAGTAATTGTGAAGGATAAACCAACCTAGTTGATTGGAGATCCCAAGATTTAGGTTCAATGGGACAACCTACTTGCATATAACCTTTGTGAATCACTATGGGGGGGGGGGGGGGGGGTCAACCCCAACCCATTCCTAAAACAAACAGTGATGTAGGTTAAGCTATAGTCGCGGATGATAAATTGGAAATCATCATGAATTAGCTTTTAATGATTATTATATAATCACCTATGTGAGAGAGAAGTGGGGTCCTTCAAAAGGAATTATACGAGAACATTCCTGAGAGCTCTTATAGAACCAGGCAAGTGTCCATGACCATAACGAGCACATTAATGAGAATGTAACTAAGTCAGGGAGAATCATGTGAGACACATATTGATTATTTACACAAACAACAGACCAGTTCAAGGATATCGAGTCTACTGGTCTGCTAGTAATATATATATATACATATATATATATATATATATATATATATATATATATATATATATATATATATATACATATATATATATATATATCTTAAGGGAATGTTCAAAGGGTAACACCTACCTATCCTGTGCATGATTCAACTGCTGGATTTATCTAAATAGCTTGAAAATGTTTGATAAATTTCAATTCACGTGGGGGATTGTTGGAAAAATATTTGGTGAATTGAAACTAATCACTAAAGTTGAGGGGTTGAATGGTGTATAATCGAAAATGGATGTTTAATTTTCGGTTACAACTCGTAATTAAGAACGATATTAAATATAATGTCGGTTACGAATTGTGTTTTGATGACAATTTAATTGTTTTGTCGGTTATGGTTCGTTGTATAAATACAACATCTTGACAACCATTTAGGAAAAAAAAACCAAGAATGCAATCAAAATCTCCCTACCATCTTCTTTATTTTCTTGTTATATCAAAGATATAATCCATGCCTATTGAGGGTTTGGGTGGTCTAGAAGAACCACTTCTAGTTGTTGTAGCCTGGTAAACAAACACCTAGTAGCGGGCGAATTTGTTTTAAGGACAATGTGTTAAACACATGCCTCAACTTTTTCTATTTCTTATTTGTTTTCGTATATTTCTGTAATGTTATATATATATATATATATATATATATATATATGCATGCTTATATATGAACATTTTTCAAATCTTTTTTTTAGCCTAGCTATCGCTTATATGTTGCATTTCGTTAATATTGGTGGTTTTGATTTTGAAAAATAATGATTGGATTATGAGTTCTCAAGTTCTGCAAATCTTTTAGTTTTAGCTTTTTAACGGGGCTTTGAGATAGCTAGGAGCCCGATAAATAGGAGCTTTCGGGTCGGAGTTATGCTCACGCAATTACCCGGTTTTCATTAGAAACTTTTTAAGTTAAGCTACGCTTATTACACTTTGAGTGTAACTTATGTTTAAGTTCATTATCGTTATTATGAACCTATAAACAAGATTTATCAATGATTTCATGTAATAATACTGATTGATCTACTTACGGGAGTGATGTCTCGGGTAGATCTAGTGAGGTGTTTAAAGTGAGATTCCCAAACAGTATATTTTATATACCAAAAGGACCCTACCTCCGATATGATCTTACATGGTTATTCCTTATTTGATAGATCTCGATGTATTAATTGGGATTGTTGAGGAATCTATAAAATAATATAAATACAAGCGAATACTGGAGCATAGTAATATTCATATTTAGGATGTTGCAAGAGATAAGCCGAAAAGATAGCAGAGGAGCTAGCTTTCCTGAGGATCTTCCACCTAAGTCAGGTGAGTGCATAGTTACTTTAATGGACATGGTTTTAATAGAAGTATTAATTAAAGTATTAAATATTTGTCGAAAGTTTAAATGTGAATTATATGCCTATTGCATGGAATATATGTTCGATGTATATATGATATGTGAACCATATATGGTTCTATACATCTAATACGATGTATAAATAATATTATTACATGATGATAATAATAATAATAATAATAATAATAATAATAATAATAATAGAAGTGTTATTTATACGAAAGTAAATGTATATTAATACCTAATATGTTAAAAGTAGACACTTGTTAGAATAGTGTCGCCTAAATGAAGTTGGTATTGGACATTGATTATAAACATTTTAGTCTTGCCTAGTGATAGGATAAGACTTATAAAGGATGATTAGTTTGAGTTGAGTTAAAGAAATGTTAGATTTACCCTATACTATAAATATATTACATAGGCAGAAACATTACGATGATTATGGGTATTACAACCTTGTTTAGTTATACCCTAAGGGATGCTTAGTTCAATTAAGTTTGAATATTAGGTAACATCTTATTAAGAGTAAGTGTGTGCTGAGATTGATGATCGGTGGAGTACATCCTACATACGAAATTACTTTTTATGTACAAACTCTTTTTCAAAGCTCTATGTCTGATGTGCTACTTGTGTTAGCGTATTATTATCCGTTGGGGTACGGGTACTACTTGTACCAGGGTACCATAATATGCTAGAAGTAATATCATGTACAAAGTCCTTTTTAACACTATTATGTGTTTACGTGTCGAGGAACGGGAGTGTATTGAAGTAGTATACTAGTATTCCCTTTCCTTTTCTCTTGGTGAGCTTTAAGTGCCAACATTTTCTTTCGCGAAGTAATTGAGGTAACTTTATAGACTGCCAAAATAGAGTGTATCAGTAATAGACAACTACTAGGTATGTTTAATGTTATTTTTCCAGATACGGTGAGTCTGGGGGTAAAATACCTTAGGGCCAGACCATTGCTAGACACAGTTACCTGGATAACCACCTCTGAATTAATTGTCTTGTGGTATCTTTGAACAAAGGTTTAGCGATGAGATTTATTCCATTCCCCTTATTTGATGTCTTTATTGATCCTCATCTACTGCTAAGGAATCCTCGAGGTAGTACTGTCACCTTATTATTCACATTGATCCTTTAGGTTAGATCTCGTAATATCATTGTATAGGATTAGTACATGAGGATTGACGGGATGGGGTAGAGTGTGTCATAGATATGATATATCCATGTTAATAATAACAGTTGGTTTTGCAGGTTTGAGATATATCAATATTAAAACATTATGGGATTGAAAACCCTATGTATCTCGCCAGGTTTCCAATGATGTGTGTGAAACAAACTAGTTTTAATCCTACTAACTTAGACACAAAATAAACACACGAAAGGCAGTGTACCTATCGATTAGTAATATAGTTCAAGCAATTAGGGTATCGAACACAGGGAACGGTAAACAATTAAAATAAATGCTAATATTATCTAAATAAAAGAAGTGATAAAAAGGGGGTTTCTCTAATATTATCTAAATAAAAGAAGTGATAGAAAGGGGGTTGACTCAATTGATCCTATGGTTGATATTATGGTAATAGTGAAATGGATTAATTCTTCTATTGGCTGCCTATTCAAGTGATTAGATTCACATTCGCTGCACTAATCCTTAGAGAACAAACTAACTCAAACAGTGGCCAGTTGTCTAATTTAATTCAATTCACTAGGTTATTTATCTAAATAAAAGAAGTGATAGAAAGGGGGTTTCTCTAATATTATCTAAATAAAAGAAGTGATAGAAAGGGGGTTGACTCAATTGATCCTATGGTTGATATTATGGTAATAGTGAAATGGATTAATTCTTCTATTGGCTGCCTATTCAAGTGATTAGATTCACATTCGCTGCACTAATCCTTAGAGAACAAACTAACTCAAACAGTGGCCAGTTGTCTAATTTAATTCAATTCACTAGGTTATTTATTCGGGTTAATTTAGACTTGTAATAGTTAACTAATTTGGTCCTTTAGTTAACCTCTTGTTGATGGTCATCACACAAGCTCACACATGAATTTACCTATCTTTCTTATTAATTCTAGTTTCATGTTCATTAATCCTAGACATGTGATAAAGTAGTCACATAAACATATGAGGTTAACAACTAAGAGATGTTCATGCAACTTAATTATCTTCCTATTAACAGAAAAATAGTTATCATTCACACATAAGGTTCTTTAACAAGCTAAAATCAACAAAATCACCAATATTAAATCAATCCTACCATAAAATCAAACCATAATCACAAATTCATCTTTCCTAAATAGAAGTTATGAGTTTTTAGCTCATATCTACAGCAAATAACAAACTAAAAACATAATCTAATGATTGAAACATGGTTTATGCAAAAGATTAAGATAAAAGTAGTGTGTTATTGCCTTTGATCTTCTTCCAATTTGATATCTAGGTTGAAATCTCAAAAACCACAGCTTCTAAGAACCCTTCTGACCTCCAAAAATCGTCCTAAACTTCCCCCATTTGTTAGGGTTCGAATGAGAAGCGTTTCTATATATATATATATATATATATATATATATATATATATATATATATATATATATATATATATTCTGAAAACAGGGGCTACTCGGCGAGTCCAGTGACCTACTCGCCGAGTCTATCACTTAAAATCCCGTGTACGGCAAGACAAAGTCAAGAATCGCGAAACTTCTGACCAACTCGCCGAGTTGATGGCCTACTCGTTGAGTCCGTTTGGAATCAGCATTTTATCAAAACACGAAAGTCGTCCGAAATTGTGTCTAGTTTTCAGAACATTTTGAATCTCGTCAATCGGAGTTACGGTTCATGAGATATGGCCAAAACACTGACGAGGGGTCAAGCTGTCCAGCAACATTCTTCTTTCTTCAAAATCCAAGATCCAAGCCTCCAATCGCTAGGTCCGCTTCCTTTTCCATCCGAGCATGTAATTGTTGCTGAAAAATGAAATTATAAACTAATTAAACACCTTTTGTTCATTAAATGAGATAAAATCAACATAAAGTATTATGATATTGGATGAATTTTATAACTAGATATGCTCATATCACCCAACCTGACCCACTTATTTTATATACATCATAGCTAGCGATATTAAGCCTGTTGAAGACTTGAGTAGGATGTTGAGTGATTAAAGAGAAGACATGTGATAGAGTTCAGGACCGTTACGTTGTAACATATGTTTTGTATCGGGTGTGACATCCTTAGGATTTTTTATATGTGGCAAATCATTCGTACTCAAATATTGTAATTTACCAGGAATTTCCGCAATAAAAGATAATATAATTTTCAAAAGCGTTAAGAAAAAAAATCGGTTATGAAATTAGAGGATGTCACAGTTATGTAACTTTTACTCCATCTATAACATCCCAAAAAATCAACCATAAAGATTTTGAAAATCAGAGTATATGTGTTACTAAAAGGTTTCATTCATATTTGTGAACAAATCATAAAATTTTATTTTCATATCACATTGACATTCTCATATTAAAACATGGAAGCTAAATATTGTTTTGAAAACCATAATGTATCATAGAGTGGTTAAAATAGATGTCATGCCCCTCCGAAAATGTCCAGATGTCCCAATCATGACAACTCCTTTCCCTTCGAAATGGAAGGACTTGCATCTAAAAACATAAGGTAGCAACAGTAAGCCTAAATCTTTGTGAGTAATCACAACACTTAATCACTATATAAATGATATATATCCTAAAGCTTACACATAACATATAACTGAGCACATAAATGCATAATTGAACACATATAATTGTAAACATATATAACTAAACACATAAAACTATTAGCATACTGACGTAACTAACCACAATCCATTAGATTCCCTATGAGAGGTTTAGCTCTAGTTAACCTGGCATTGGCCAATTCCCTCCGAGAGGTCTATCATGGTCCTAATTCCACAAGATTCCCTCCGATAGGTTTGTCTCTAGTCTGGCTGACATACAACATATAATCTATATAATACGTAAGTTCGCAAAAACTTACCTAAATGACTAATAAAGTAGTCCATATAGCATCTAGGTGGCACTAACATTGCCTCGAGCCACTATTGTAACGCCCGTAACTTCGGGATATATTTAAGATGTAGTGAGTAATGGATATTATAATTTAAACCCTCAAATAGAGAAGTCGTTAGTAGTACGCATTGCAGACTATATGTTATAAGCCTTTGTAGATTCATCGATAAGAGATAAAATAATGTTTTCGATAAAGGATTATTTAGGATAAATAATCTTGATGAAGTTGTAGTAGTCACAATGATGATTTTGTAGATATAAGGAATGTTCGAATCTGACTTTGTATGATGAAGTTATGGTTCTTCGAGGTTTCGCGATTAAACGGACACAACTATGTGCCTCATAAAAAGTGAATCAGAGATAGATTGCTTATTAACCTAAATAAACCAAATTAAAGTTGTAGTATCCGTAAAAGTAAACTCGGGCATATAGAGAACATCCAAATTTGACTTCATATGAGAAATGTATGATTTTTCGAAGTTTCAGCGCAACTATGTTAGCATAGTAATTGAAATTTAAGTCAAATGATTGTTAGCCAAAACAATCTAAACAAGAGTTGAAGATCTCGTGATTAGGAGTCCATCGATATAAAGACAATCTGTAACGCCCTGTTCTAAAATATTCATTTATGGAATTTCAGAGGCCAAGGCCAGGGGCGTTTTAATCCTTTATTAAATTTGGAGTTATTATTCGAGAAGTTTTCGGGCCAGGTTGTGTTGTTAGAAACATAGGGTGTCTCGTCACCTTTCCGTGGATATAAGGTTCATCAGAATCAGATCTCGAATGAAGGAGTTATGACACTTTGAAGATTTGGCAAGAATGGCCCTTATAGAGAAAAGTTTGCATGGAAGGCCCTGGATGCATGTTTAGAACACGCGTGGGTACGCCCAGCGTAAGCTGGGTTACGCCCAACGTAATGAGGTAGCTTGGTCGCGGATGTCCAATGTGTATGACCAGCGTACCAGGAGGTACGCCCAACGTATGCTAAAAGTTATGAAACCCTAATTTCGGATTGAGCACTATATAAAGGACATTATGGTTCCAACCCTAGCCCCCATATGAGCCTCCCCAACCTCAGAAGAAACCCTAGAACGTCCCTACCCTCATTTTATGAGATCTTGACCTTGGAGAACCCATTTTGGTGGATTAAAGCTTGGAAGCAAAGAGAAGAAGGTTCGCAAGGAGGAACCTTTGAAGCTAGAGCTTGTAGATCTGGTATAAGTGCTTCATTTCGGACCTTTTCAAGGTAAAAAGTCTTGAGCTTGATGATTAACCTCTTAGATCTCCTTAGTGCAAGTTTATGGACCTTTTGGTCCCAAGATTTGGACTTTATGACTTAAGCTCGTTTCTAAGACCAGGGTTGCCTCCCTTAGAGTCATATGAGTCCCAGAAGCAGTAAAGTTACAACCTTTGTGGTCCTATTAAGTTCATGCATGAGATCTAGTCCCCTTTATGGAAGTAGAAGAGTGTTTTGAGAGTTTGGGTTGGTTTGGGCCATATAAAGTCACCAAGTCAGTAACTTTATGGATTAGGGCATGGAATAAGACCTAGATCTAAGTTTATGGCTCTTGAGTCGGAGTATTAAGCGCTTAATGGGAAGTGTCTTAACAGAGTAAGTACGCCGAGCGTAATTGCAGGTATGCCCCGCATACTCTCTAGCAAGTCAGTACGCAAAGCGTACATTAGAGTACGCCCCGCGTAACGCAGTCAGTTGGGCTTATTGCATTTTGGGCCTCGGTGTGGGCTGAGTTGAGACTTAGGGTCCTTGGGCGTTATTGGGTCATCAGAATTCAGTTGCTAAGGACCAAGGATTTAGCATTGGGCTTGAGTAAGGTCCAATAAAGGGCTTTGGGCCCAATGGAGCAAATTGGGCCATTAGTGGGCCTTTAGTGGGGCCATGGATGGGCTTAGAAGGAATTGGGGGTTTTTGGGCCATGTTGTGACCCATGCCATAACAGGGGTAAAATGGTCATTTTACCCATAGGAGAATCCCTATTCTGAGTTAGTATTTTATTTCCAATGATAGCTGGGGAGCAACTGGGACAGCAGTCGGGGATCTTTCACTCGAGTTTTCAACAGTCAGCATTTCGAGGTGAGTTTCCTTCCAGTAGGAACGGGTCTAAGGCCACAATGCCGGTCCGTTTAGCTAGCAGTAGTTTCCGGACTTCGGTCTGATGCAGTAGTTAGTATGTTTGATGCCTTCGTGGCTCAGACAGGATTTACGTGTTATGTGTTCCGGGCTACGGCCCGACGCAGTATGCAGTATATGTGTGTTCATGCTAGTTGATATGTTTATGTTATGTTCTGTTCAGTTAGTTCCGGACTTCGGTCCGACGCAGTTAGTCCGGACTTCGGTCCGATGCAGGGGACAAGGTCCTAGTCAATTAGTCCGGACTTCGGTTCGATGCAGGGGACAAGGTCCCAGTCAGTTTCCAGACGTCGGTCCGATGCAGGGGGCAAGGCCCCAGTTAGTCCGGACCTCGTTCCGATGCAGTGGGCAAGGCCCAGTATGTGTTTTATATGTTATTGTATGGTACGTGGTAGTTTGGGGGAGCTCACTAAGCTTCGTGCTTACGGTTTTCAGTTTTGATTTCAGGTACTCAGTTTTCAAAAGAGGAGCTCGGAGAGATTGCAGTGCACACACCATTTGTTCAGCATGGGATGTCTATACTCTGATATATTTGACAGTTGTTAAGATATTTTGAGATACATTCTTTATGATTCTTATATGACAATTGATGAATATGATTTTATTACTAATTTCAAACGAAATTTTCAGACTGTATTTTTGGGATGTTTCACAATTGAGAATGAAGGAGTAATGAATTTTGCACGAACTTTAACGTTCTAAACCATTCTAAGTGTGAATTTTAGTTAGAGTGAGAATTAGTTGTTGAGGCCTTAATGAAAGTTGTAGAGATCGTTGAGAGGATTCTAGGGATATAAAGAACATCGAAATTGGAGCTCGTATGCAAAAGTTATGGTCGTCCAAAGATCTGCAATAATTTACTTAAACTGATGACGTGGTAGCACCTGGTGGTACCACATGGCATGGTGGGAAGCAGACTCCTCCGAGAGACACAGTGACATGGTGTAACGTGGGGATGATACATGGTGTAATGATAATAAGCCACGTGGCTACTTCTAGAAGGAGATGATGTGGATGAATATGAGTGTGACACATGGCGAGCAAACAATGGAGCCAACACCACCCTGAGGCGCGGCACACCTCTGGTGTGGGTGCGGTGTGCCTGCTATTCCTATAAAAACCCTCAAAAATTCATTCTTTCTCCACACACTTCACTCCAGAATTCTATAGAAACCTCCCACTCTTTGAATATAATATTTTTAGAGTTTCTGAGTATATTAGAGGGGCTCTAGCATATCTAGGAGTCCGAAGAAATAGAGCTTTCAATTTTAGATTTTTTTCCCGCATAATTTCCCAGTTTTCGCTAAAATCTCTCTAAGTTAAGCTACACTTATTTTATTTCAAGTGTAACTTATATTTATATTCATAGTCACTGTTATGAATTTATAAATAAAATTTATCAGTGATTCGAAGTCATTATATTGATTGATTTACTTATGGGGGTGATATCTAGGCTAAATTTGGTGAGGTGTTTAAAATAAGATTTTCAAACAGTATACTATGGGCGTGTTTGGCAAAAGTAGTTGTTAGCTGGAAGCGGATAGCGGTTAGCTGGTAGCATGTAGCAGGTAGCTGGTAGCGGGAAGCTGTAACTTTTATTTGTTATATGAATGTTTTGCAAAAATAGCCAGAAGCTTTTGAAATATATAAAATTACATAAAAGGACAATTGATTAAAAATAAATAAACATATAAATATATTTTTAAGGGTAATTATGGAAATTGATTTCAAAAGCTCAGGAGCATTTTGTTAAACGCTACATGAAGTAGCTTTTAGAATCGAAGCGTTTTGTTAAAACTAAAAGCTAAACGTTTGTACTGCCAAACAGAGCTTTTTGTTTAAACTATAACGTTTTATCAAAAGCTAAAAGCTAGAAGCTCTCAAACGCTTCCAAAAGCTTCGTGCCAAACACGTCCTATGTATACCAAATGGACCCTACCTCCGATATGATCTTACATGATTGCTCTTTATTTGATAGATCTTAATATAGACATTGTTATTATTGAGAAATTTAAACTATCTTATGAAAACGATTGAAGAAATTAGAAAGGTTGGCATATGTGTAGTGTTAATTACAGGATTCAATTTAAAATCTGCTACCATGGTTAATTATATGTTTCAATCTAAAATTAATTACCATAATTATAAGTGTTTAATATTAAATAATATATTAATTTGATTTACATAATTACCTTTACTAATATATATATATATATATATATATATATATATATATATATATATATATATATATATATATATATATATATATATATATATATATATGTATGTTTGAGAGAGAGATCTAAAAGAATTTATAACCTATAACAAATTAAGAGAAAATGACAAATAAGTTTAATTCCATAAACCACTTCTCAAGATTTAACCAAATTAACAAATGAACAATTTTAGCCATGATTTTCATAGTCGATCACCTTGGCCTAAGCCTCTTAACTTTTTCACATGAACCATTCTAGATTTCAACTTACAAGGTCAAGATAGGGTCTTATAAACTTTTCTTACAACACTTAAATAAGATATTTTTTTAAATGGTCATAACTTTTTCATTTTAATTCCATATGACTTGAATTTTTGTTCTTCATAATACGGGTCATCCATGGTTATATCACAATAAAAATTTGGATATCGAAAAATCATACTTTTCATATTCCAAAGTAGGCTCCTGTGTATTTTTTTTGAAAAAAAAATACCAAATATCACCATTTTTTATATGGGTTCAAGGAAATGACATTTGTGACATATTACATTCAAAATAACCAAACTGCTCGTTCTAATGTTTGGACTACGAATTTTGACGCGTTGAACATTAAATACGATTACATTAATTAGGATGCTAATTTGAAAGTAGAAAAGGTTGTTTTTTGTAGGTGTCTTAATAATTTCATGTCTAAATAATTCTTTATTACTACATACTAGTTCGAAATATAGAAAAAAAAAATCTTATTAAATATAATCACATACAAATCTTCAATGGTCAACAAGTTACATGTGTCGTTCGGTAAACACCGTTGGAACGATGAACCAACATGTTTCATTTCTTTTCCATTTACATCTAGATGCCAACCGCCAAATTTATATCCTCTAATCAAACAAAATTCCTCACAACCAAAATACACATATTTGTAGCAAAATAAAAACTAAAAGTGCTTATGTGCTATAAGATCAGTGTTCGGTTGAACATCATGCAACATTACCCTCTGAATAAGAAATGGCCCCCCTTGATATTAGGTATGTCAACACAATATTCAAAGGTTGTTTGAAATAACTCCAACCTTCCTCCTATTAAACACCTTATAGCGCGTCTAACATTTTCCGCATTGGCTATTGAATTCAAAAAACCTTTAAATGATTTCAAGTCATGCTCATTAACATAAAAATTGTTCTAAATAACTATATATATACAACTAAAATTTAGATGTCCGGATAAGGGAATTATTGTAAGTAACCTTGAGATTTTACAAGTCATGGCTCGGGAAAACTTAGATTTTCACAGGTAGGCCTGAGAAAACCTAAATTTTTGTAGGTCAAGACCTCTGAAACCTAACTATTTGAAGGGCAAAACCTTCATAAATCCTATAAATAGATTCATTTATGAACATGAATATTAAAAACATAGATAAGAATGAACAACTCACTGATTTAGGTAGATCGTTGTCGTCTCCAACCATTTTTATAGAGAACTTTGAGAGTTTTTTTTGAAAATGTTGTGTGACTTTTTCGCAACCTACTTTGTATTACCACAAGTATCTTATCCCAAACAACGTCATTTATCAAAAAATATACATTTTTGTAGGCCACCTATATTTTTGCAGGTAGTGGCATGCAGAAATTGTGGTTAAAATGGTCATTTTACTAGTTTTTGCTTAAATCTTTGAAATTGGTTTATGAGACTAGGTTGATTTTTCTTTTTCTCATAAATTTATCAAAGTTTATTAATTCAAGATCTGACCTGTATTCTTTTTTTAAAGATTGTGTTCCTGAGATCAGATCAAGATCGTAATATCCTACCAAGATAAACTAGTCTCAATTTTTTTTCGCAAGGTCTTACTCTTGTGGATGGCATAATTAACTTAAAATTTTTTATTGTAATCATAATTCTTGTAGATGGTAGCTACAATAATTAAGAAGAAAACATCTTAAAGAAAAAGGAGCTAAGATCACTACCACTTTGTACAACTAAGGACATAAGATCACAAAATGGACTAAAATGTGTGCGTTATGTTCTGCCTAATTTGAAATAAACATATGAATTTTTGATGTTCTAAGAGGCTTTCTGTGATATGTAATGCTCATTTTCGAGTTAAATCGGAACATTTGGAAACTATGTTAAATTTTGTATTGTTGTTACAAGTCTAAAGCTTTCAAAGATGTATTTATTATGTATCCTATATTCGTAATAGACTAAAATGTGTGCGTGATCTGTTTTTTATTTTGTCACACGGTCCGGTCCTAGGTGCCCTTATGTTATTGGGTATCATATACCTTAAGTTTATTATTTCTATAAATAAGTGTGCGTATGTGATATTTAGGTACAAAGTCTTTTTCATATCCAAGACACTAAGATTTCTTTGTAACATTTCATCCAATATTTAATCAAAGTTCTCAAACTGTTATATTTACTTGATCTACTGAATCTTAATTGCACTTTTGCAATTCGTCATTGATTGTTAAACTCTAATATGCTTGATTCCAAACGAATGGACAACTTTTAAAGGCTATGAAATAGATTTTTAGCGTAAATGAACAAATTTCTTAAGGTTAGAGTCATAAAGACTAAAGATGTGAGATTAGATGTTGGTAAGATCTTATAATCCAAATCGGTAGCCTAAGATCCAATACAAATCTTGCTTCTAGTCCTAGTGAAATCATGGTCATTTTTCTCTTTGGGATCTTAAAGGCGTATGATCTTGTTATCAAGATCGGGATCTTAATAACAATCGTTTCATCTATAACTTATAATGAATCTCAACTAGTATATTAATATATAAACAATAGAATTTAACGGTCTATGTGTTGAATTTTCAGATCTGATAGTTAATATTATTGGATTAATCACCAAAATGTTAACAAAATGAAAGTAAACAAGCACATAGATAGTATTAAGAATTTATTATCAAGCTATCACAATAAACACAAACAAATCCATAAACAATAATGATGATTAAATACCATGCTATTCCAAATAATAATTAGAAAGGAATGATAATTAATATTGTGAATAAAATCGGTTCATTATGAATAATAAATGCAAAATTATTATAATTATTGTTTATAGTTATCGATCAAATTGGTTATAAAAATATAGAAAAAAGACCGTCATATTAACATACACGTTAAAATTATGGAACAAAAATAAAAAATAAAAATCAACTAGATGATATCAACTTTGTTGACCTAAGATTGTTGCACGATATAACTCTTGTCCTTAAAGGTATTTACGGCGTGTAACAGTTGTAAACTGTAAAACCACATGTTATAATGTAAAAAGTCGTTTGTTCCGATAATTAGGGAAGAAACGACTAAAACAAATCGATTAATTGAAAACATGGAAAACTAGAAATTTGGAATTACATACGTAAAGAATTTGTAGATAGGGAGAAAGAGACAGAGAAAAATAGAATAGTAGCTTTTATAATTACCATGTTTCATATCAGGTTGTCGTACTTCTAAACATGACACTACATTCACTTAGAGTGTAAGGTGTGGGCAATTAGATGTAACACCATTTTGGTGTCACATCACATTTCACAACATCAATGGTGTTATAACACCAAGTGGGGAAATGAGCAACATGTTGTATCTTGTTATGACACCAACTTTTTTTTTTTTCTATTTTATAATTTATTTTTTATTTATTTCGATTTTTTTTTAAATTGATACAAATATTTTTTTAAATATAAATAATAAATAAAACATAATGTTTAAAAATTATAAAAAACAATTAAAAAATTTTAAAGATTAAAATTAACATAAAGACTAAATTACACATAATATCCAAAAACAAAAAAGAAATAACATCCAAATTCAAAAAAAAAAAACAACGTTATTCGTTATCGTTATTGTTACCATAGAAGATATAATCCGCCAAGTCCTCTCAAAGTTGTCTGTGTTTATTTGCGTCTTGAATGTCAACAACGCGATGCAAATAATTTGTTGTTCCTGGTTGAAACTGAACGTGTCTGGGCTCTGTTGGGATATAATGTGCAATATTTCTCCCTTTATCTTCTACTACCATGTTATGTATTATGATACATGCATACATGATATATCGTAAAGTTTCAAAATCCAATGGTCGTGCGGCATGTTCGACTATATGTCACTTCGCCTTCAGCACTCCAAAAGCACGTTCCACATCCTTACGTGCTCCTTCTTGTCTTCTTAAAAAATTTGTCTCGTTCTTCAACCGGATGACGGAATGCCTTCACGAATGTGGAATACTGAGGATATATTCCATCTGTAAGGTAATACCCATATTTGTATTCGTTTCCATTACCGTGAAATGAGCATCTGGAGCTTTTCCATTCAAAAGATCGTCGAATATTGGCGACTGATCAAGAACGTTGATGTCGTTGTTGGAACCTGCAACCCCAAAAAATGCATGCCAAATCCATAAATCTTGAGAAGCGACAGCCTCTAACACCAACAAAGGTGATCCGTGATGACCACTTGCGTATTGCCCTTTCTATGCTACCGGACAATTTTTCCATTTCCAGTTTGTGCAATCAATGCTTCCTATCATTCCGGGAAACCCATGGCGTTCTTCATGCGCCGCATACAATTCTTGCAAATCATGCAACGAAGGTTTCCGCAAATACACGTCTCCAAAAGTTTCAACAACACCCCTTGACAATGTATACAAACTCTCTCCTGCGGTCTTTCGGACATTCTCATATAGTCGTCCATGGTGTCGGGTGACTCCCCCATAGCCATCAAACGAATGGCCGCAGCACATTTCTGCAACGTTGTAAACTCTCGTCTACCTCTGGCATCATATCTTAATTGAAAAAATTCGTACCTAAACATAAATAAACTACAGTTTAAAAATATATTGCATATGTTGTAAACTTAAAGAAACATGTAGTACATTTTTATTTATTTTGTATAAAAGTATAGTAAATAAGCGATACCGGCTTTCCAAGGCGTTGGCGATTCGTAAAAACACATCCCTACTCAAACGAAATCTTCTTTTGAAGTTCTGCGCCCCGTATACACAATTATCCTCAAAGTAATCGCAATATAGATGTTCGTGTCCTTCCTCGCGATTTCTGTTTAACATCGCATGTCTTGTTAGTAGCGGGGCTGGGTCTGGTTGTAGCAGGTCGTTAGTGTAATAATGATACATCATCCTAAAGAAAATATCGTCATCTGAATCATTGGACGAGTCGAAAGGATCCATATTTTTTTTGAAGATAATTGATAATATGTAGAGAGGAGAAGAGAAAATGTGTGAATTTTTTTATAAAATGGTAGGTATTTATAGGGTATAAATGGTTTTTTTTAATAGTTAATTTTTTTTATAACCGTTGCAATTTAAACGTTATTAAACGTTTTAAATTTACTCGTTGCATCACGTCGCCTTGGCCACGAGATCCACTCTCGACGAGCAATAACGAATAGGGGGGCGGTGTTCCCCGTGTCATAACGCCGTTGAGGGGTGCCACCTCACCCCCCGTTGCTTCTCGTTGGACCCATACCAGATGGTCTTAAAAGTCTCACACATCTTCGATAAAGGCAAAACAAAATCAACACATCCTTTTCAAGATTAATTCAATAACTTCGATCCATAGATTCAACTCTTGAATTGGTCGGTCCAATATCCATCTTGAAATACCCCTCGTGTGGGCTAGAATTAATTAAATTATATTTTGAAAAATGTTTAATCATTTCAAATAGTTATTGTCAAAATTAGGTTCCAAACTTAAGTAAACCAAACAAGTTGTAAAATTATGAAGATGTATAATTATATCAGAACACTAGTCATAGGTTGGCCACTACAACATACGTGTCTTTCTAAAATGTACAATCTAACTCCTCGAGCTACAACTTTAATCTTTCTTTTAGAGTAATGTCAAAATAGCAACGTTAATGTTGGGAGCCCAACGGATAAACCGAAAGTTAGACTTTTGAATGAGCTTAGATAAAATAAGAACTGTAAAAATGTTAGGAACCATGAGAGACACCTATTAACAATATTAGAGAGAGAGAGGGAGAGAAAGAGAAAGGTTCATATATGGATGGACATTTATTATACAGACGTGTGGACACTACTATTATGTGAGAATGACTAAGAGAATTTGTTGTTAGGTAATGTGAATACATTAAACCTCACATAACTATTATCATCATTACATATTAATTAAATCGTCTATAAAGGTATTATGAACTTTTTTATGATTCTCATTCTATCAAAATGTGTTCTTGATAATCGTATTCTGTAAGAATGAGAATGAGTGAAAAACGATTCATGATAACAAAAATGAATGATAATTAGTAAGAATGCATGATAATGACGATATTTATGTAAGGTAGAACATATTAACATTACCAAACAATCTATTCTCTTATTCATTCTCAAGAATAAAATTGTCCACACACATTCGTACAATAAACATCATCCATATTCGTCATTCTCATAGAAAAAAAAATACGATTTTTCTGGATGAATACATATATTATGAAAAAAAAAAAAAACTTAGTGTAAAAGTGTAAAAAAAAAATTATAAAATTAACGTAAAAAACTATAAACTTAAGGGGTTTTTACGAAGTTAATATAATGGTAACCTGGAAAACATGTTATCACCGGTAAAAAGGTAAAACCGAACATTTTTCGGAAAATGTGAGGGCCAAAACGAACATAAAATTCAATTTTTGGCAAAACCCTGAAAGTTAAAGGCTTTTATGACATTAACTCTCATATATATATATATATATATATATATATATATATATATATATATATATATATATATATATATATATATATATATATATATATTAAATCTACCAAATAAAAACACAATCTATTTACTGTTTATAGTTACATATATTAATAAAGTCATATTCGAAGTTTGCCCAAAAGTTATAATGAAGTTGTTGGTTTTAGTGTTTATCACCAAGCAATTAAATTGGGGAGTTAATGCATATGTTGTTGGCATTCAATTGGGAAATTCCAAACCTCCTTTTACTTTTTTGGTGAAGTGTCCTCATCCTCTATTGAATTCATCTTTTATGCAAACGTTTGTGTATTTATCAATAATCAATTCTTTTTTGGTAGTAGTTCTTTTCAATGGAGAACATTTCCAAAAACAACCCATTACTTTTCTAAATTTGTTTATTAAACTTCCTATAAAGATCTTTCAATAGAATTCCCATATACTATACAAAATTTTAATTTAATTTTTAATTTTTAATTTTTTTTAAAGCAAAAGGAGAAAGAGTGTGTGGGTTACATTGTACGGTCTCACCTTGTCCCCTCCCCCCAACTAAAATACTGTAATCTTTCCTCTCTAAAAAGCGAGAAAGACACCACCCGTTTGGCTTTTTTCCCTTTGGTTTCTGTGCTGCCTTTGCATTTGTCCATGTCTTGCTCCCTTCTTCAAAATCAATCCCACCCAACTCTCGAAACCAGATAATGGGGTGGCAATCATTCTCTCAAATCTTGATAAATTTTCTCCCCTTTTGTTTCATCATCATCCTGTTGGATACCATAAAGAAAACCATCTCATTTATTTGTGTTCTTGCATGATTTTGCTTCATCATTTCTCCCCTTATCTTGAATTATCTGAATAACCACTTGTTTTTGAGAAATTTCTGAGAAACTGAACTTGGGTTTTGCGATGGAAATTGATCTGAATCATGCAGTGAACGGAATTGAAGCTGGGGAACAGGTTTATAGCGTTGATTCGAGTGGAAATGGAGGGGATTCGTCTTTATCAGCTTCCTCAAACTCCTCGAATTCATCCTTAAAATCATCAAATCCGAATTTTGAATCTTCGGTTTACATGGAGCTTTGGCATGCTTGTGCTGGGCCTCTTACAACTCTCCCAAACAAAGGAAATGTGGTTGTTTATTTCCCACAAGGTCATTTGGAACAAATTGCTTCTCATTCATCTATTCAATTCTCACCCACTGAAGTTCCCTCTTTTGGCCTTCAACCTCAAATCTTTTGCAAAGTTGTTGATGTTCAATTGCTTGTAAGTTTCCTGATTTCCCCTTTTCTTTATCCAATTCACTCAATTTTGATTTTTGACTCATTTCCTTTTGATGTTTCACCCAATTCTAAAAACAGGCCAACAAGGAGAATGATGAAATCTATACAAAACTTACTCTCCTCCCACTTCCAGAGGTATAATTAATTCATTAGTAAATTTCCATAAGTTTACCTTTAATCTTTCATTACCTTGTTGCTTCCTTTTTGGGTAATTGAGGTGTACTCGTTATCTTAAGTGAATTCTTGCAAAATTGAGCTAAATTTTCTATATTTGTTCATCATGATTTGTAGTTAACTGATAAAAATTTGCAAGAAGGGGAAGAAGAAGGTGGTGGTGGGACACTTGCGAAATCAACCCCTCAAATGTTCTGCAAAACACTAACCGCATCTGATACATCCACCCATGGCGGATTCTCTGTACCCAGAAGAGCCGCTGAAGATTGTTTTCCACCTCTGGTGTGATCTTTTTTTAATTTTTCTTTGTGGGTTTTTTTTTCATAATTAGATCAATTTTATCTCTAATTAAACTTTATATAACTAAATTACGTAAATTACTTCCATTTCAGGATTATAAACAGCAAAGGCCAAGCCAAGAACTAGTGGCGAAAGATCTCCATGGAGTTGAGTGGAAGTTTAGACACATTTATAGAGGTGTGCGATTGAATTTCGATCGATTTGTTTGAAAATTTCCATACTTTTTATCGATTTTAACACATTGAATTTTAAATTTGGGAATTGGGTTTTGTGTTTTTAGGTCAACCGAGGCGACATTTGCTTACTACAGGGTGGAGCATTTTTGTAAGCCAGAAGAATCTCGTTTCTGGGGATGCAGTTCTCTTTCTAAGGTATCGTTACACCATTCAATGAGAATTTTATGCATCTTTTCGGGTTTAATAAGATAAATTTAGAGGTTTAAAAAAGAAATATAAAAGTAGAAAAGTGCAAATTTGGGGAGACACCACGAAAAAACAAGATTCCAATTTGGAAAACCAAAATCTTTTGTCGGTGGATTGTTTTGTTGAAATTTAGATAAGAAAAAAAAAGATTTTTTTTCCCTTTTTTTTTTATTATATTTGGAAAGCATAAAAAATGTATTAAGTTGGTATTGTGTAATGTGTATGGATACAAGAACTTGGAGATTATTCTTTTGGTCTCCAGAAAGAATTTTATCTTTTTCTTTTGCTTTACGTTTCAATATTTTAATATCGTTAGCCATTAAAACCAATAACCAAATTATAAATTGAATATAAATGCTAAATGGGATTATAGGAAACTTTACAATATCTTTTAGCTTACATTAATCCATTTTATATAATCATTTTAGGGGTGAAGGAGGTGAATTAAGGCTGGGAACACGAAGAGCCACAAGACCAAGAAATGTTCTTCCTGATACAATTATGCCCAACTCAAATTCCTTCATGGACATTCTTGCCCCTGTAGCTAATGCAGTATCTACCAACACCACCTTTGATGTTTTCTATAGTCCAAGGTGAAATATTAGATCGATAAACATTTTTGTAAAGATTACATCTTTTTGATGATTTACTACTCTAAACTTTTAATTTCCATGTAGGTCTAATCGAGCCGATTTTGTTGTTCCATATGTGAAGTATATGGATTGCATTAACAATATGATAACAAATGGAACAAGGTTCAAAATGAGATTCAGTATGGACGAATCTCCTGAAAGAAGGTATCTTAGATACAAAGATTGTAACATCTCCAGACGTACGTACCAAAATATTGTCTGCTTCGTGAAACCCGACACTAGGAAACAAGGACTTCCCAGGGAGTCACCCATCCTGATACTACTGCTCTCGCCTGAGCATGCTTAACTGTAAAGTTCTGATGGGATTTGTTGTGCTCACTGCCTTAAAACACGTCTTGGAAAGGAGAGCTATCCACAACCTTATAAGAAATGCTTAATTCCCCTTACAGTTGATGTGTGACTAGTTTTATACTCCCATCCCACCCCTTTAGGGGTGGGATGAGAGTACAAAACCAGTCTGGCTCCCATTTCGACTGTAAAGGGGAATAAAATGTTTCTTATAAGGTTGTGAATAACTCTCCTTCCAAGATGCGTTTTAAGGCAGTAAGCACAACAGATCCCATCAGAACTCCACAGTTAAGCGTGCTCAGGCGAGAGCAGTAGTATCAGGATGGGTGACTCCCTGGGAAGTCCTCGTTTCCTTGTGTCGGGTTTCTCGAAGCAGATAATATTTTGGTACGTATGTTTGGGGATGTTACAAAAATGACACGTTTATTTGTTCGTTGTCCCTCAAACAAGAATCTTTGATCATTTTCTTGCAGGTTTAGAGGCACTGTGACCGGTGTAAGTGACATGGATCCTTACAAATGGTCGAAATCAAAATGGAGATGCCTAATGGTACTTCACATTTCAACTTCATATAAAGAAACTAGTTTTATTATTTTATACATTCATTCTTTAAATATCAAATCCATTTGAATAGGTGAGGTGGGATGAAGATGTTGGTAACAGTAATCAAGAACGAATCTCTCCATGGGAGATTGATCTTTCGGGTGCATCTGTCCCACTTTTAAGCATTCACCCTTCTCTAAGATTCAAGAAACTTCGGGCAAATCTTCATTCATCTCCATCTGAACACCCCGTAAATGGTATCCAACTTTCTTGATTATAAATTTCAAAAAAGTTAAAATCTTGAAACTTTTCTTGATAATCTTGTTTCTTTTATGCAGCATGGGGTGGATGTTTAGACTTTGAGGAGTCAACAAGATCCTCTAAGGTCTTGCAAGGTCAAGAAAATATAGGTGGCACGATAAACAACTCGTTGAACTTCGGTGTACAACCCTCAATGCATGGAGTACAAGTACAACCCTCGATGCATACGGGTTTTACTCCAAGTCAAATGTTATTAACAGGAAGAAGTACAAACATTGTGAGTGAACTTATGAGGAATCATCATCATCATTCAGGCTTTTTGGGATCTGAAAACAGATTCCCAAAGGTCTTGCAAGGTCAAGAAATTTGCTCAATGAGATCTTTAACTGGAAAAATAAACGGTTCTTGGGGCCCACCAAGAACCAATATACCAAATAACCCCGGGTTCTATCCACTTGCTTCTGAAGGTGGTAGGAACTTTTGTTTTCCAAATTTGCCCCCTGTGTTGCCTATGACTGGGTTCCCTATTAATCGTGAGGGTTTTGGAAATGGGGTTATGAGGGATGATGTCAGCGCGTTGAAATTACAACTTCAAGTTCCTAAAACCGTTGAACCGAATTCAGGAAGTGAGAAAGATGATGGTGGTTCTGATAGTAATGGGAGTAGTTGTAAACTATTTGGTTTTCATTTGAATGGAGTGAATTCGACACCAGATGCTCAAAGTTTAAGCAAGAGAAGTTGCATTAAGGTAAGGTTTGTTTGGTATGATGGAATGGAATTAGAAAGGAATGGAATGAGTAAGGTAATGGAATGGATTATTACATTCCATTATCATTTTGGTTGGCTTGAAGGATTGAAGTAATCCATTTAAACACGTTTCTTATGTATAGTTAAAACATAATTTTAAATTAAATTGATGACGTGGCATGTTAACATGGCATGCTGACGTGCCAAATTTGAAAAAAAGTGTCGCAAATACACTAAGTTTTTACTTTTTTCAATTTTGACACTATTTTCTAAAATAAACTTTAATCAAATAAGATATATATAGGGAAATAAGTTTCATAAAAAATATTTCATGTCGTTAGAAATATATATTATATGTATTTTATGTAGTAAAAAAAATTATTTATAACGTTAAAAAGTTGTTTACAAAAATTTAATTAAATACCATGAAATCTTATCAAAATCTACTAGTTATTTATAGAGAAAAAAAACAAAATTAATTCAATTGAAGTTTTGTAATTTTTTTAATATTATTATAACTCAAGATTGTATCAACTTTTAATCATGGAAAGGAAATGAGAACCGGAGAAGGAATCAAATTCCGTTAGGAATGCTACATTCCATTCCATTGTTCCAAGCAAAGAACATTTTTTTCATTTTCGTCGTAGTGCTCCATTCCATTCCTTTTACGATTACTGCATACCAAACGCTACCTTTATCCATCAAACTTACCTTTTTATACACAAATTAGACCTTCAAGTTTGAATTTTTTTCCTTTTTTCATGTCAAAGGTTCATAAACAAGGAAACAAAGTTGGAAGAGCCATTCATCTTTCAAAAATGTCAAGTTATGAAGAACTATTTAGCGAGCTAGAGGCACTATTTCAAATGGAAGGTTTGTTAAAAAATCGTGATGGTGGATGGCGATTACTCTATACCGATGAAGAGAATGACATGATGGTTGTAGGAGATGATCCATGGGAGTAAGTCTAAATCCTATCAAGAATCACTACATAAGAATCTTGAATTATAAAAAACAATCAATTTAATTTTAACAATAATGATTTTATGAATGTTTTATGTAGGGAATTTGCACGAATGGCTACAAAGATTCATATATATACGAATGAAGAAGTTGAAAAACTCATGAGTGGTGGTGTGATTAGTGATGACACCAGTTGCTTGGAGGAAGCACCAGCCATGGTGGTGGATACCGCTAAGTCCTCACCGGAGTAATCTTCTGGTGGTGGTGGTGGTGGTGGTTTAGAGTATATGTTTATGTTGTTATTTTGTGCTAATGCAACAAATATGGAAGCATGAAGTTTTTTTTTTTTTGGTAGTTTGGAGACTTTAAGTGCAGCAACAGGTAGACTGACTTGATGTACCTTTATATCAAGTACAAACCTGTAAGAATCATATGCTAAATTTCAAGGGTGATTCTAAATTTACCCTATATAACCCTTTTATATATTTTATTTTGTTTTGTTTTATTAGTAATATGTTATGTTATATATTTATTATTTAGGTTATATTAGATATAGATATAGTGTGTATATATAAATTTCCAATACAATGAACACCAAATCTAGTTTAACAATTTCAAGCACAAATAATAAATCTAATTCTAAAAAACGTCTAAGAACGTCCACAATAAAAGCTTTTTAAGAACTTTTCAAACTTTCTTTTTTTGAAATTCCAAAAAACTATTGGATGACAAATTAGCAAATTGAAAAACTTTTCATGGTGATTTAATGAGGTTTTCCATTTTCAGTGTTTTCGCGCATCTTCTTTTCGTAATACTCATCCCTATTTTACATTGTTCCTACGAATGAATGGTTATTAGTGGAAATCGTGTAATTTTCTGCTAATTCTTGTAAAATGATTAGAAATATGTTTATATTTGTATTTTTCTCATAAGAAAAATCGTTTAAGAAAGACTATTTCTCATTAAAGTTACTAATTCAAACATTACAATATTACGTCGTATGTGATTTACTTAAAGTCTATTTGTATTTCTTTTCATGAGAATTGTTAATCGTGTTTAGGTTTAGATAGAGGAATTTGGTATTTGTGTATTAGAATGTAGAATTATTAAAATAAAATAAAATATTTTCTATATATTTAAAAGAGGAAGAATCAATCAAAAGAGATAAATGAGGCGTTATATGTTTTATTTATTAAAAATTATTTATATATTTAAAGAAATAGTTGAACCCCAAACCTTAAAAGGCAATTTCATACAATTGCTTCTTATTTAAAAAAAAAAAAATATATATATATATATATATATATATATATATATATATATATATATATATATATATATATATATATATATATATATATATATATATATATATATATATATATATATATATATATATATATATATGTTACGGTTTTTGTTAATGAAGATATTTAATGTAGGATTAATAAAATTTGTATTACATCATGGAAATCCACGTTGCAATTTTGATAAGAATTAAGTGGATGCTAACTAGGATTCAATAGGTCCACATGGAGGTATAAAAGATGAAGAACATGGAGGCTTAATAAAATTTATTTTAGTTTTTGTTATTAGAACAGATACTTTATTAAAATTACCCACTTTTCTCATTATATTTCGAATAGATTTTCTTTCTTATCTGAAATCTGAAATTAAGAATCCAGAATTTAATTCTGAAATATACTTTTTTTATCATAAAAATACTTTTAGTGTGTCCTAAAGTTAGTGACATGGTCATTTTTATAAATATCTCTTTAATAAAATTAAATAGATTATTGAATTAAAAAAAATATTGATATACAATAAAAATGATAAACATGACATTTCACGTGCGGGTAAATCGAAGAACATTAACATATTTTAAATATATATATATATATATATATATATATATATATATATATATATATATATATATATATATATATATATATATATATATATATATATATATATATATATATATATATATATGTAAGTGTATGAATCTTTATGATATTATACACCTAAAAGTCTAAAACATAATCAAGTTGTACCCGTAAGTCAAAGAAAACACCAACAAAACATGTGTGATGATGATATCGTATATGACTCATGACATAAAGCATATTCTTTCGACACATATTTTAATATTGGTGGAAGTTTTGACTAACAATAAGTTCCATTAACTTTTATTATGTTCAAAAAGATATATAAGAAAGTATGGTATTTCTTTCTCAATAAAAAAATAGGTATGCTCCACAATGTGAATATCTTTTAGGAGGAAGAACACAACATGTTACTCCATGAAGCCAAAATGTTTGTGCTTTGGCCTGTTTTCGTGGTATGATTACAGGCTTTGACTTCAACGGTTTCATTAATAAGGACACTGCCACTCCAAAAACTCAACATTCATTGGCGGGTGTCCTTTTTAGTAAAATTGTCCAAGACATGAAAGTTCACTTCGAAATGAAGATTAGGCAGAAAGCAATTTTTGAGTGTCTAAGGGCCCCAAATGCTCATGATTTTTTTATGATTATTCCTATTGACGGTCTTGGCCAGCATATGTCGCCAGTGGAGTATCATGTCATCCTCAAGTATCGCCTTATGATCCCTTTATTTCCGGCTGACGAGACTTGTCATGTTTGTCGCAAGGCATGTTTGGACTCCTTTGGAGAGCATGCAATTCATTGTAAAGAGCTCCCGGGTTTCAAATACTTACACGATCTGGTTAGGGATGTTCTTTTCGACATATTTAGGCGTGCTGGGGTTTCTGCCAAGAAAGAGGCACATGTGAACTTTCTGATTGACCCATTGGAAGGAAGATCAACACTTAGACCAACTGATGTTCTAGTATTTGGATGTGTTGGAGGAAAACATGCATGCATGGATCTAATAGGGGTTTCCCTTCTTGTGGGCTTGGGGAGTGGAGTTTTCACGGTGGGGCAAGCTGCATCAAGCAAAGTGGCAAAACATGATAAAGCGTGCATGGAAAATCAACACACGTTTATACCCTTTGCATTTGATGCTTTCGGTTTCCTTGCGCCAGAAGTTATGGAGCTACTAAATAGAGTCCAATGGGTCTTGCATAATAATGTTATGATTCCAAGATCTATAGATGTTGTTTTTAAAAGAATTAGTTTTGTCATCCAATTAAAAATGGGTTGCGACTCAGCTTGTTGTTCGTTTACCTGCTACGCCTATATAAATCTTTCTTATATAATGGCAATATATTTTATAAAATCTAAACCATTCAAATATCATGGAAATTACATCGTCCACGATTTTTGTAGGAAAAAAGTGAACTCGATTGAACACTTCGTTGTTTTTCGAAGCGAAAATGAAAAAAAGGAAAATATGAACGACTGACGTGCCCTCTACAAAAACTGAGCCAATACATTATACGCCTAAGAGCTTGAGTTATAACTTATAATGCTGCAGTTATCCCTCAATTTGGCTAAATTTTACGATGTAAGAACCCTAATTTATATATGAATTGTGATGATTATCTCCTACATGAGATTTCTCCATTATACTCATAAACCCCACCCAAATCTCTTACTCACTTTCTCTTTCCAGACTCGATCTCTACTACCTCTTAAAGAAGAACCAACCAACTGGAACACTACTCACTCGTTCGTCCTCTCGAACCCATTGTTAACTCTATTAGAAAAATGCAAATCAATGACCCAAATGAAGCAAATCCAGACGCAAATGATCATAACGGGATTAATCTCAGATGGGTTAGCTGCAAGTCGATTAATTGCCTTTTGTGCCATCTCAGAATCAAGAAATCTTGATTATTGTACGAGAATATTGAATAATTTACAAAACTTAAACGTGTTTTCATTGAACGTAACGATTAAGGGTTACTATGAGAGCGAAAAACCGGAAGAAAGTCTTTTGTTGTATAAGGAGATGTTGACAAAAAGCAAAGGATTGCGACCAGATAATTACACATATCCCTTGTTGCTTAAATGTTGTGCCAAATTGTCTTCGATGCGGATGGGTTTTGGGGTTATTGGGCATGTTATTCATCTGGGTTTTGATTCTGATATGTATGTGAACAATTCCGTTATTCATTTCTTGGTGTCATGTGGAGAATTAGATAATGCACAGAAGGTGTTTGATGAAAGTATTCTTAGAGATTTGGTGTCCTGGAATTCAATCATTAACGGGTATGTTAGGAGTGAGAAGCCATGGGAGGCCTTGAGATTGTATCATCGGATGGAGGAAGAGGGTGTTAAGCCCGATGAGGTTACCATGATAGGGATGATATCTTCTTGTGCTCAACTCCAAAACTTGAATCTTGGGAAAGAATTTCATCAATACATCCAACAAAATCAAATAAAGATGACAATTCCACTTGTCAATACCTTAATGGACATGTACGTGAAATGTGGAAATATAGAAGCTGCAGAAAGTTTATTCAATAAAATGTCCAAGAAAACCATTGTGTCATGGACCACCATGATTGTTGGTTATGGAAAATCCGGCCATGTAGAAGCTGCCAAGAAACTGTTCGATGAAATGCCTGAAAGAGGAGTGGTTCAATGGAACGCCATGATTGGTGTTTACATTCAATCCAAACGTTACAAAGATGCATTAGCAACATTCCAAGAATTTCAAGCTACAATGATTAAACCCGATTGGGTGACCATAGTTCATTGCTTATCCGCATGCACACAACTTGGAGCACTTGATCTTGGAATTTGGCTCCATCATTACATCACAAAACACCATCTTCCTATAAACATTGCCTTAGGCACTGCACTAGTCGACATGTATGCTAAATGTGGCAACATAGCAAAAGCACTCCAAGTGTTCGATGAAATGCCTAACCGAAATTCCCAAACATGGACAACCATAATCATTGGTCTAGCTTACCATGGCAATGCTCATGATGCGGTTTCATGTTTCTGGGACATGATCAATGTTGGCATTACACCAGACGATGTGACATTTGTAGGTGTCCTTTCTGCTTGTTGCCATGGTGGTTTGGTGAATGAGGGTCGCAAGATTTTCACACAAATGACATCAAAATTCAATGTTTCTCCCAAATGTAAACACTATTCTTGTATGGTGGACATTTTGGGTAGGGCTGGTTTGCTTGAAGAAGCCGAAGAGGTGATCAAGAGTATGCCGATTGTTGCGGATGATGGTGTTTGGGGAGCTTTGTTTTTTGCTTGTAGAGTTCATGGGAATGTTGAGATGGGTGAAAGAGCGGGTTTTAAACTACTTGAATTGGATCCTAGTGATAGTGGGAATTATGTGTTGTTAGCTAATATGTATAGGGAAGCAAAGATGTTTGAGAAAGCTATGGAGGTTAGGAAGTTGATGAGGGAAAGAGGTGTAGAGAAGACTCCTGGTTGTAGCTCAATTGAGGTGAATGGAAATGTTCATGAGTTCATTGTTAGAGACAAATCACACCCTTATTATCAAGAAATAGTTGAATGTTTGGTTCATTTAGCAAAGAAGTCAAGGGTTTTGGGGATGTGGGGTTGAAGTTGTTCAAATAATTTTTGGTAATTTGTGTGTATTTTTATGGTCCTTTTCAAATTTAGAATTTGAGCATAATTGTAACACTCGAAAATTGATATGTATAGAATTAGAGCATAATTATTTAGTTTATGAAAAACGACTACTTTCTCATGTAATTTCAGTCTGAAATCCGAAGTATTATTCTCAAATGTTTTTGTACATCCAAACTTATCATTCTGACTTCGTGGTTATTTTGCCAAAACAATTTTTTTATTTCCTTTAAATACACATTATATTATGGTTACTTTACTCATTTTATATTTTTAATAAAGAATATCAAGCTAAAAGAAGTGAATGGCGATTCAATCCCAAGAAGTTGGTAGAAATAGTGGAAGCTAAGAGTTTGACTTGTGATAGTTTTATGTCCCTTATGAATTGACCCTACATCCACTCATGATGTCAATCTAGACAGAGACAATTTTATAGTTGTTTTTATGTTAAGATTTATTTCCGGTTTTATAAGATATAAAATATATATATAAATAATATCATCTTATTCTAGAAATTACATGTAGTTTAAATTAAATAAAATGTAGTTTAAGCCATCGGATTTTTAATTGTTATTCTATAATGAACAAACCATGTTAACAAGACTAAATAACCATTTTATTCTTGTATTTTTTTTTAAATCAAGATATTTATCAATAACGTGATAAGAGTTGGGAGTAAATAAGAAGAAATGCAAATAAGTAGATGTTACTTTCTTAATACATTAAGCCATGATTCCCGATTTAAAAAAGAAGCAACCATATATAATTAATTATCCAAATTAACTGCTTAACCATTAAGTCCATTCAGTCAAAAAGAAACCATATATCTATATGAACTTGGCAACATCTCTCAGCCAAATAAGATTAAACAAAAAAATAAAATCCTATCAAAAATCATATTTTTTTTAAGCTAAAGGGTACACAATATAGATAAAATCCTATCTAAAAACCATGCTTCAAAGTTACATGATATATAGAAACACAAGTTTGATGCCCCCTTTTGCCCTCCAATAAACATGACAATTTTATCTCTCTCTTTGTGGGCTTCTAAGGGTAAAAATGTCTCAAAAAAAAAGAACTAAGAAAGTGACTTGGAGTCTCTTAAGCCCTCACAACCCGGGCAGTTGTGCAAACTCTCATGAATATATATGTCACAGTCAAGACAAAAGAACTGTTTGCATTTCGGGCAGGTCACACATCTGCCCGGAATGTTCCCTACATCACAATAGCAAATAATACCAATGTCGGTTTGATTACCTAGAGTAAATTACATTTTTGTCCCCGAGTATAGCTGATTTTTTCAGTTTTGATCCCATAAAGTTTTTCTCTTGCAAAAGTGACTATTTTTGGGACCAAAAGTGCGAAAAATCAGCTATACTTGAAGGACTAGAAATCATCATTTCACTTTAAACAAGGACCAAAAATGTACAAGAATCTCAAATAGCACTTGTGCAATAGAAATGACAAAATTGCAAAAATAGTCCCTGTGGTTTGTCGAATTGTCAAAAATTGCAAGTTTGGTCCAAAAAGTTTTGGAGTTGCACTACTGGTCCACAATAGGTTCTTTGTTGTGGTTTTGGTCCAAATGTTTTTGAAAATTGTTAAAATGACAGATTTGCCCTTTTGATTTGTTTTTTCTCTTCTTTTTAAATGCTTCAGTATTTTCTAACTAAAAATAAAAGAAAAATCTTACCCTCCCCCACCTAACCCTCTTTTTTATTCTGTTAAAAGTTTTGTAGGACCAAAACCTATTTTGGACCAGTGGTGCAACTCCAAAACTTTTTGGACCAAACTTGCAATTTTCAACAAACCACAGGGACCCATTTTTGCAATTTTGTCAACAGAAAACTTTTTAGGACCAAAAATGCAAAAATAAGCTACAGTCAGGGACTAAAAGTGTAATTTAACTCAACAACATAATCAATTGAGTACGTTACATTTTTGCAAATTTTGGTCATAAAAAGTTTTCTCTTGCAAATTTGGTCCTGATTTAAGGTTCTTGTATCGTTTTTGGTCTCTGTTTTAAGTAAAACGACACTTTTGATCCCTGAGTTTAGCTGATTTTTGCAATTTTGGCCCAAAAATAGTCATTTTACTTGGAACAGTGATGAAAATACATTACAAAGAGAGACCAAATTTGCAAGAGAAAACTTTTAGGACCGAAATTGAAACAATTAGCTATACCCAGGGACTGAAATTGTAAAAAAAAAAAAAGAAGCAAAATTCACTCTAATCAAGTGAACTAACTCACCAGGATTCAAAAGACTTTGCTGGCAACCAAAACAAGTTTTTGGCCTACGATGATTGGGTACAAACAAAGGTGCCACGTCATCAAAGGGCGTAACCGGAAATAAATGGTGATAAGATCTTGCTAAATGAGGAGATGAAACAAGGGTTAACCCACAAATACGACATTCAGTAGGCAACTCACAAACACGAGCTTTACACCTTGGACAAGTATACCCTCCACCAAATTTAGCTTCTTTATGACATGAACATATGGAGATAACACCTTCTGCTGCCCTTTGTGGGAATCCCATTTTTATTAAATTGGCTATAGCAAATTCAGCTATGGCGGGAGGTGGTGGTGCATGCTCTAGAATTAGCTCTTTTAAATGTGCCTGTAAAATAATATACATGTTACATAACTTCATGTAATTTACATTTTTGGTCCCTGGGTATTGGATATAGTCTATTTTGTTTTTCAATTTTGGTCCTAAAGAGATTTTCTCTTGTAATTTGGTCCTTATTTGAGGACCAAAACTGAAGAAACCAGCTATAGAGCTATACTCAAGGACCAAAAATGTAATTTACCTAACTTCTTACACATATGTTGGACTGAAAGATTTGAAATGACTTTTTTGACCTCACCTCATCTAAAGCAACAGAATATAACCCTCCAGTTTCTTGGCATAAATACTTGCATATATAAAGTTCTGCAGAGAGACCAATAACTGAACACCTAATCTTGGAGTTTTTACATTTCTGAATAGTCTCCATTACATCTCCTGGATCACAAGTACTTAGAGCTGAATATAAAATGATAACTTCACGATGACCATATGATGGGATTTGATCAAGCTGTTCATGTACAAGTTCCAAAGCATTCTGTAGAGAAGCTTCACCTGCACACTCGAGTTTTCCCATTAAGACCTTTATATGAGACTCAGGGCTTCCACCTAGGTCAGTTAAACATTGAGCAACTCCATTTCTTATAGATATTAAGCCAATTTGACTTAATGGATTTTGATCAAAGAATTCCCTTATGAAAGCTTCTACTTGTTTAGCAACCACCACCATTCTACTTGGTCGTAAATCCATCTCTCCAGCTGCCTACATGTTAACATTGTGTGAATGACTGAATGTGAATCTCAAAAATGATCAAAAGGAATAATATTGATGAATAATAGGTGATGGATTCATCAAATTTGCAGTTAACTATACATAAAGTGTTAAGATTTTTGCATATTAACCTTACTCAGTCGACAAATCTTATCAAAACCCTAAGAACATGGTAAAAAAAGGCTAGACCTAAATCTTATTTGAACCCTAACAGGTAAATGCTCATTTAATGATTTTCTCCGTTTCCAAAACTAAATAGAATCGTGATTGCATTGCTGATATCAAACCAACAGCTGTTTGAATTCGGGACTGATATGGATTTAGCTGTGAATTCAATACTAGCATGATTTATTTGTGGAAACTCGTAGCAGATTACTTCATAAGTTCAAAATCCGAGTCAATTTGGGAGTTGAAAATCAACATTTTCACAACTAATGAAAAGGTGAATCTCATTTTTTTTTTCGAATGAAATGCAGCATGGGAAGATTTATATACCCGAGAGAGATCGATGACCAGGTAGAGATATCGAATGAGGCCTTTTTGAATACGTGAGGTGGCGGAAGCCGAGGAGAGTGACCGGAGACGGCGGCGATACTGAGCGTGATGTAAAGCTTGGTTATCGATTGGCCGGAGGAGTCCAGATTCATCTTCTTGTAATGATTCCCAGGACCTCTCGTCTGCGTATGCTCTCTCCCATGCTTCGAGGTCTCTCTCGTTTCCTTCATCTTCGTCGTCGTCGTCGTCTCCGGTAACTGGCTTCCCTTTGCCGTTGCCGAAGTTGCTCATCCCTTTCCGGAGGCTTCTGAGCAGTTCCTTTCTTTTCTTGTACGGCGGGTTATATAGTGATCCTCTACTCGATTTATTATAGGGATACTGAGTAAAACTAAATCAATTTTAATTTGATGTAAATTCCTAAAAAAAAAGTTCTTTTGCAAAATAACCAATAAATGCGCAATATGGTATTTTGGACATTTTCGATGGGTCATCCACATGGTGCACCCAATCCGATACTTTGGTCTTTTTATGTATATACCATTTAAGAAAATTTGTTAATAGGGAAGAGATGGCAATTTTGTGATTAAGTTATATTTACATCATGTTATTTTAAGTATTATTGATTTAAATATAGTTCGTGTTTTGGTCAAAATTTGATCAAAGTGTAATTCAACCAAATTGTATGAAAGGTTGTGGTGTTAGTATAATGTAAGTATTAAATGGTAATCAAAGTAAGACAATTGGGTAAGAAGGAAAGCCTTTATAAGATCTCCGACATAAGACCTCCTTTGTAAGATCTCCGACATAAAACATTGAGAAGTGATAATGATCACTTGTCTTGATGTATTTTATTGATTTTAAACTGAGATTACAAAGATTATGAGAGTAATACGAGTACATGAGTAATTCTAGGGCTAATCGTGTATGTTGTGTGTTAGATACATATGTTATTTTGTAGTCTAGTGTAGGTAACAAGAAGTCCGATAATTCAAGGATCTTCTGGAATCAGCATATGAACGTTATTTGACTTGGTATTCCGGTTCTTTTGTCTGGTTGAGATGACTTTCCATTGAGAATAAGTCTTGTGTTGACTAGCTCTACACATGTGATAAAAATAAAGAAAATATAGCTGTTACAAGTGTTAGAAATATTAGTGGTAATAGTCAGGATCCTAGGGTATGTTTAAGGATCCCGAAGCTTTAGAAATTTTTGAGGATCTTGAATATGAGTTAAGGATCCTACCTATAACAATTGCCCTTAAATTATACCTGCGAAATATTGAGGTTAGTTTTCCCATATTTACATATACAATTTAAAAAAATAATAAATGAAAGAGATAAAAGATTTGTTTTAAACTCTAATCTAATAGGGTTTATCCGCCCAATGTTAATAACCATGCAGTCAAATCATACCCTCTCTCTTCTGCCATTAGGTTAAATAGGGTAATCCTATCAACTCTTTTTAGATTTCCCAATACGTCTTCGGCCACCTTCATAGGTAATTTTTTCCCTTTGTTTTTCTTTTGTTCTCTTCTTTTCTCCGATCATGGGCAAGAAGGTGACTCATTCTCGTGTCAGCATTACTGCTCCTTAAGAGAATGACTTTGTCGATCAGGGGATTCTGACCCACGATGAGGTCTGCTCCTTCAACGAGGGCATGTAGTCCCTTAAGGCCCATGGGGCTTTTCCCTCCGATACGATCTTCAGGTCCTTTGATCCTTCTATTAAGCATGATTTCGTTTCTCCTTCGTGGGTATGCTTCTCTGAATATCCATTTTCTTTGGGCTTCAAATATCCTTTTTCGGGTATTGTTTCTGATTTCTTTTGAGCCACCAAGCTTTCCTATATCCAAGCAATGACCATTATTTGGAGGATTTTGTACTGGACCGAGCGAATGAATCATTCCCACAATCTAGACATCGGTCTTACTGAGTTAACTCTTGTTTATGATCTATCTACTTTCGGTAGTTCTTGCTTTCTGCTTAGGGTTAAAACCAAAAAACCCCCCTCTTATCTTGAAAACCAAACACAACAATAGAGCCTGGCAGGAAAAGTTCTTTTTTGTGAGGGCGGGATCTCTCGCCTAAAGCTTGGGTTGAAAAGGGCAGAATCTTATTTATTGATCTTGAGGATCCAAGGATTTACGTTTTTTATTTTGTTCATTTTGATGCAGGTTACAAGTTTGGTGAAGTTTTCCCTGCTTCTTTACCCACAGACGTTAGATCATTCATGTAACACCCCAAATTTTTCAAAATTTTTTCAAATGCTATGGTTATAAAAACATTTGGGTATTAACTCCCATTTAACATAAAACCGGTCCCACAAAAATAATTACAATTAAAACCTTGGGTGTTCCGATTAAGCATTATACAACCATAGCCAGCAAATACGAATTACATCAATAACATTAAATAAGGAACTTAACAAGTTCCACTCCATTCTCTATCTCGTAATCTTCTAACTTCCATCTATCAATTTTCTTCTTAATTGCGACCTGGAATACATGGCATTAAAAAGAGATCCGTAAGACAAAAATGTCTCGTGAGCTACATGGGTTTGTGACCCAAAACATTTATCACTTTTCATCAAAACGTTTAATCTTTGCAAAACATAGTTTTAGACCATAAATCAGTTTCAAGCATTTTCAAGGAAAACTCGTTTCGTACGCATCATAAATATCATTTCATATCTTATCATTTCATTTCAAAAGACATATTTCCATATTCCATTTTCTTTTATCATTAAGGGCTAATTTCGGTATTAAACCGTTGCCATTTTTATACTTAGGGTCTACGTCCAATAAAGGAACCACTCCCAAGTCTAGACCAAGGTGGAAATAAAAAATAATCCACCAAGGCATCATTTCCATTAGGACATCTATCTCGCGAAGGGGAGGCGCCACCCCAATAGATTCCTCCAGTGCCTCTTACAAGGTATCATGGCCCGGGCAGTTTTCATTTTATTACTTTCCAATTCCTTTCATTACTTTACATTTCTTTTCATTACTTTCCATTCTTTACACATTTCATACATTAGTATCTTAAAATCATTTCAAAAGAAAAACATTTATATTTCAAAACATTTCAATCATATTTTCAAAACATTCGATCTTACAAAACATTATTTTCTTTCAAAAACATCTTGCCTTTAAGTCACTCTTTCAAAATACCATTTCCAAAAACATTTAACGTTTTCGTTTCAAAACATTACATATATCAAAGCATTGCATTTCATTAACATAAAATCATTTTGCCATGTACCCCAAAGTGGGAAAAATGCCAACACGTACTCACCTTAATCACACATAGGTTAGCTAGTGCTCTTCTAGTTCCTTTCCCTATAGCAATCCTCTTCAAACACTACATACGCCACATATGGACATAAGTCATTAAAATGACCAAAATACCCCTCAAAGGTTCAAATACTAAATTTTATTGTTTCAAATCACTCCTCGTCCGAAAATATGAATGTAGGCGAAAATCGAGCGTAAATCCGAGTTCGTATGCAAAAGTTATTGTCACACCCCCAAACCAAGGATGGCGGAAACGTCCAGGGGTGGAGGACTTCATGTACAGTATCACAACAACGTGTATAATAGTGCTCAAAGTAAATACAACCATCATAAATATAATTGAAAGAGTTACATCAAAGTGTATGTTTACATGTTACAAAATCAATTACAATATGATGACAAAAATAAATTGTTGACAGTTTATCGTTCCATCCTCAAAGCGCTGAAATTTTCCTGTTTCACTGATTTCCTGAGAATACAAGTAGTTTTGAAAAAGAGTGTCAACAATTAAGTTGGTGAGTTCATAAGAGTTTTGTTTGGAGTAGAAACCGTTTTCCTTTTTAAAATCGATGAAGTTAGATTTCCAGAAAATCCAATATTTTCTTAGTTAAGTGTAAACAGAATAATCCTAAATGATACGTTGATGTATTCTAGATTTACCCGTAGATTTCCCCTATAATTGTCCAGCCTATATAAGTATATAAGATTTAGGTTAGATAAAACGTCGAATGTAATGGGTCCGCCCTAGGTCCACAACCAAACAAGGAACAGGAGATGAGGCGGGCACCACCAATTCCAAGCCAATCCAGACTAAATTCTTGTATGACTCAAGCATATACGCTCAACGATTATAGTTGAAGTCTAACCATATGAAAATCTATTGTGATTATAACCTATACATATCATAGTTCACCGGGGAGTAATAGGGATTAGGGAACCTGAACTATGCATATGAATAGCTTATCAAAAGTGGTGGTGATGGTGAGTGTAACCTATACAATGTGTTAATGTGAATATAACCTATACATATCATAGTTCACCGGGGAATAATAGAGATTAGTGAACCTGAACTATGCATACGAATAGCTTATCGAAAGTGATGTGAATATAACCTATATGATGTGTTAATGTGAATATAACCTATACATATCATAGTTCACCAGGGAATAATAGAGATTAGTGAACCCGAACTATGCATATGAATAGCTTATCGAAAGTGATGTAAATATAACCTATATGATGTGTTAATGTGAATATAACCTATACATATCATAGTTCACCGGGGAATAATAGAGATTAGTGAACCTGAACTATGCATATGAATAGCTTATCGAAAGTGATGGTGAATTCCTTTCTTGTAATTAAGTTCCTAGAGTAGATGAAACATAAACTATACCTATTATAGTTTATTACTTTGTTTGTAATATGTATTTACCATAACTATACCAATTATAACTAACGAGTTCGTTTGTGGGGGTATAATGGCTTAACTATACTTATTATAGATTATCTTAATCGTCCATAGCTGCAATAACTCTTATGTAAGTGTAAGACCTTTAATATTGTGTTTGTTATATGAATGACCCTAAACTACACCTATTATAGTTTATCGATTGATTTCGTGGGAAATGAGCATAGGCCTTACTTGTCATAATTTATCAATATTTATATTTTAATGGATATAGCCTCGTAGTATCGTATATATATATATATATATATATATATATATATATATATATATATATATATATATATATATATATATATATATATATATATATATATATATATATATTTGTCATACTTGTGAAGATGTAAATCCATGTGTTTTCTGATGTATGTATATGTAGGAATACAAAATTTGTCATATATTGCAACTACACATAATCAACTAACGATGTATACCTTGCTCGACATGTTACAAGGTGAAATGAAATTTATTGTGTTTTTCTGTTAATAACCTTTTCTGTAACTGATATTGGAAAAATTGTAGAAAAATCATAAAATGTCCAAATCAGGTTCTGTAACTTCTGAGAGTTTGGAAAATGAGTCTAGTTTGTTCATAATTTTTATTATAATTTTTAATGATCTCTAACTTGGGTGAAAAAGTCCATAATCACAGACTGGTCCGGATGTTTGAAATGATAGGCGGTTTTGTAAAAATCACCATAAATTGTAGAAAAATCGTATGGAGATGTGCAAGTAGTCATTTTAAAGCTAAGAAGTGGAACTACATGCACCTAAAACAGTTTTGAAAACAAAAATATTTAAGATGTCCAAAACAGTCCGTGAATGGAGTGAAACTTTTCTGATGAAAGCTGTTAGAAGAATGTAGTTATGTTCTAAGCATTTTAACTTGTATTCCCCCCCTAAAAACTTGAGAAAACGTGAAAATGTAGGGGTATGAACTCACCTTGTGTGATTTCAGTAGATAAGTGATGAAGAAGAGAAGTGTTCAACCCAAGAACACTAGAAGAACCGCTTGAAGATTTGAAGCTCTAACACATATATAATGGAATTTGTGTAAGATATCCATGATTTGAGTGGAAATAATTGAGATAATCATAAAGGAAATGGATTATGCTTACCAAAGGTGGAGGAAACTCTCAAGATCAGCCCTTGAATCTCGGATTTCTAGAGAGAGAGAGAGAGAGAGAGAGAAAGGAGTTTGATCTTCTTGTGAAAATGAGAACAAATGAGAGAAAATGAGGAGAGAGGGTGAATATCCAGCTCTCAAAGCATGGAGGTGGCTTGTGAGGGAGGTAAAAAGTACAAGGTATGGTGGGGAGGAGTGTGGGTTGATCATGGAGTGGGTATGGGGTTGCTTGTGTCATAAAATAAGGTAAAGTCAACACTCTTCTTTTTGTACTTTACCAACTCCTTTTTAATAAGATTTTATCCTTAAAATGTGATTAAATCATTAATTTAGGGGCCTTATATTTAAAAATAAAGTCTTGGGTGAAAATCCCATGTTAAAATAATTAAAAATGGGTTTAAAACGCAAAAGCATGCAAAAACGGGCGAAAAATGTAATTTCCAGCAAGTTTCTTCGGACCTAGGCCGAGGCTCGGTCCCTAGGCCGAAGTCTGGTCAGGCGGCGCTTGGGTTCGGACGCGGGTGGCTGGTCTCGGAAGCGAAGGCGCGAGCCAGAAGAAGGGGCGAGGCGAGGGTCTGGTCCGAGGTGATGCAGTCCGAAGCGAAGTGGGAAGCGAAAGCAGGTTCGGTCCGAAGGGAAGCTGTCCGACGCGAAGGCAAGGTTCGGTCCGAGGCAGGCTAGAACCGAAGGAACTGTAGTGAACAGTAGTGAACAGTACCTTCGGTTCGGATCTCCCTTCTACCCGAGGTTCGGTTCGGACCTTTCTTCTTAGCAGCCTTCGGTTCGGATCTCCTTCATGGCCGGATTCGGTTCGGATGAACAGTAACTTCAGTCCAGCACATGAACAGTACTTTCGGTTCGGACCCTCATGAATAGTGCTTTCGGTTCGGTTCATGAATAGTACTTTCGGTTCAGAGGGTTCGTTTCCTTAAGTCCGTTTTTCGCGTAGACTTCCGTTCTTGGGCTATTTTCGCCAAATTCGAGGGTCGGGATGCCCCGAGTGATTATAGAAAGTTGGGAGAGATTTCGAGAGAGATTTGAGAGAGATTCCTCGTTCTCAGAGAGATTTGGGAGAGATTTGACGTACTTGGAGAGATTTCGCATACGAAGAGATACGTGAGGGAGATTTCACATACTTAGAGAGATTTGGGAGAGATTTGACATACTTGGAGAGATTTCACATACAAAGAGATATGTGGGAGAGATTTCACATACTTAGAGAGATTTGGGAGAGATTTGACATACTTGGAGAGATTTGGGAGAGATTTGACATACTTGGAGAGATTTCACATACAAAGAGATATGTGGGAGAGATTTCACATACTTAGAGAGATTTGACATACTTGGAGAGATTTCACATACAAAGAGATATGTGAGAGAGATTTCGCATACTTAGAGAGATTTGGGAGAGATTTGACATACTTGGAGAGATTTGGGAGAGATTTGACATACTTGGAGAGATTTCACATACAAAGAGATATGTGGGAGAGATTTCACATACTTAGAGAGATTTGGGAGAGATTTGACATACTTGGAGAGATTTCACATACAAAGAGATATGTGAGAGAGATTTCGCATACTTAGAGAGATTTGGGAGAGATTTGACATACTTGGAGAGATTTCACATACAAAGAGATATGTGAGAGAGATTTCACATACTTAGAGAGATTTGGGAGAGATTTGACATAGTTGGAGAGATTTCACATACAAAGAGATATGTGAGAGAGATTTCACATACTTAGAGAGATTTGGGAGAGATTTCACATACTTAGAGATATGTGGGAGAGGTTTCACATACTTAGAGATATGTGGGAGAGGTTTCACATACTTAGAGATATGTGGGAGAGATTTCACTGGTGACCTTTTTGAGTGTCCGGCTACGCACTGCAAGGTCCTTAAACCCCGTTAAGCCTTGATTAGGGATCTTGCATACTCCCGATGAGTATGTAACATTGTTGTATCGGTTTGGCTTTCTACGTACCACCGTTTTAGGTTAAGGAGATTTAGGTGAACGCACTTTTCGATTTATGATCTCTCATTAGAATGAAGAGTTGTTTAGAAGTTATATAACGTAAACTCTAGTACTCACGGCAAATTGGGTTGACCGGTTTGACTTGTTGACTTTTAGTTGACTTTGACTTGACCGAAAGTTGACGGTTGTCACAGTTATGAAGAAAACAAGAAAATCTCCAAATCAGAGATTTACACGGGCCGTGTAAATTAAAGCATGCATTTACACGGGCAGTGTTTTTATGTCTGGACACACCCAAAACTCTATTTTTCACCAAATAACACCCTATTTTGCATAGTTCTTGAAGACCTTTTTTCCATTCACTTTGTACCATTTATTTAGGTTCTCACACATGTTTAGGAGGTGTTTTATCATCTTAAAACACTCCACTTAATCCAATAAGTGTTCATTGAAACCTTTAGATCATGATGATCCCCAAGTGTTTAAAAGAAGGGTAAACTAGTCTATTTTTCACTTGAACATTCCAAAGCTCACAAGGCTTGTTCCCAACTTATTGAACACTCAAATAAATGTTGTCAAGCACATAAAACCTTAATTAATCTCATTGTAAGTACAAAAACTAACCATGGAATCCTCAATTCTATTCCATGTTTCCCAAATTGACCTTTAGGCTAAAACAATCACTAGAACCACTTATAGCTCAATAGATCCCTCATGTTTATGTTCCAATTCCATCTCTAAAGTGTCAATTCATGTTCATGAATGTCATTCACTTGCAATATGTCAATCATCATATAGTTATCCCTAGATTTCCTAAAATACCCTTATGACCAATTATTCTGTATATCAATCTAGGAATCAAGCAACACCTCATGTTTTGAATTCAAATCATTCCAATAACATCCATTCATGGTTATGAACTTTATTTGTTTAACAATTATACCAAATTGCATAAAATCCATTGATGTCCTCATATCTTTCCCTAAGTCACCTAAAATTCATCTTTGTGCTTGATTTTACCATCATGGATGAATTTGAGCATTCCAATTGGTTTTATTGCTATCAAATATCATCTAGGTCATAGAATCCAATCTCATTTCACCATCAATTGCAATATCCCCAATTTGGGTTTTCTAGGGTTCATGGAGCTTTTTACTCAAATCATCAAATCCATCAATATGATGATTGGATTGAGATTAGAACCATGGAAACCACTCAAGGGAGGTTAGAAAACCAAACCCTAACCCTTAGAAGAATCTAAATTCGATATTGGTGTTTTCTCCAAGCATTGAACTCGAAATTTAGGAGTAACAGAGAAGAGATTATACCTCATTAGCCTTTGATTGCTTCCCTTCTTGTTTAAATGCTTCTAAACTTGCTTGATTCAAACCCTAGGAGCTCTTTAGATCAAAATCGCCATTAGGGAGTTCTTCCCTTGCAAAACACGATCTGAAGAAGAATGAAGGAGGCTTGCATCTTATTTCCCAATATTTTCACAATTGGTCCCTCTAATTTCTCGTTTTTGTCAAAAATGGTCCATTCTTCCAATATATGTGACTTTTTCTTTGGGAATAGACATCCTAAGTCCCTCTCCATCCATTACATAACTTTTGTAGTCACTTCCATTAGTTGAGTCAACCCTTGGTCAAACATACTTTGCCGAATTAGCACTTTTGGTCCCTTACCTCTAAAATGTTAACATTTCAACCTTTAACTTTCTAAGCTTTATATCAACTAATGATATAGTTATCATTTAAATGAATTGATTATTTAGATCACCCTTTATTTAATTACTTAATTAATTTAAGATCCTTATCTTAAATTTTAGGATGTTACAATTTAAGCTTGAGTCTCCTAGTCTTCGAGATGGTTCATCTACAACAACTTCGATAGCGACTGGTAAGGATCCTTCTTAGTGATTTTATTTATTCTATAATGAGGATCCTAATTTTATGGGATCCTTCTTATTGTATAGGAACCAAAAACACTCGTTCTAGCGCTCGATTCGTCTTGTCCGAACTTGAAGACGACATGTCTAGTGGTTTGCTTATGGTGAAGAAGGAAAAGGTCCCTCCTTCTCTTCTTCCTAAGAAGACTTGGCTCGATCTCACTATGAAGACCCCAACATCTCACAAGAGGAAACCATATGACGCTTGGGATCTTGAGAATCTTGGAATAGAGGAGGAGTTAAAGAAGTTAAATTCGTTCTCCCAATCCGTGAGTATCATGTGTTCATTTCCATTCAGTTCTATTACCTATTTACCGTTGTTCCTCTCAGTTTGTTGATCATGTCTCTCGTTTTGATGAGGATCTCGAAGCCAAGCTTACTCAAACAGAGCAATCTTTGAGGGAGTAGGATGGAATCAATAAGGAGCCTACAGAGATTGGAGAAGCTATCCAGAGAGAAAGCTGAAAAGGAAAAGGAGCATGTGGCTGAGATGGATGACGTGATTGCGGAAGTGAGGATGAGTGTTGTTGTTGCCGAAGTTGCTCATCCCTTTCCGGAGGCTTCTGAGCAGTTCCTTTCTTTTCTTGTACGACAGGTTATATAGTGTTCCTCTACTCGATTTATTATAGGGATACTGAGTAAAACTATGGGAAAATGAGTTAGAAGGTAATCATCTTTGTTGCTTTGTTCATATTTAGACAACTTCTTTATTTTTGTACATATTTGACAATTTAGTTCACATATTGTCATTGTCACCGACTACAACAGGTGACAATGGTAATATGTGAACATATTAATAAGTTAAATGGTTAAATATGTACAAAAAACATAAAGTTGCCTAAATATGAACAAAACGAAAAGTTAATTATCTTAATAAATCATTTTCCTCACTTTTAATAGCGATTTTATTTTTCATATTTGTTTGTATTATTTTTTTTAATGGTATTTTTAAAATATCCATAATTTCCTAAATATTAATAAAATATTGATCAATTCTTAGCTTTATTTTTTTAATTAATAAATATGTTTTTGTTTTGTGAAATATTTTACTTCTTATATTTTTTTTCTTTTGTTTTTAAGCATGTACAATATTTCTTTTGAAGTTGTGCAAGTGCGAACATGATTATATATAACACCCAGAATCAGAAAGACCAAGAAAAGATAGGAAAAGTTCTAAGTCATGAGTCAACTCGTCGAGTCCAGGGAGGAATTCGACGAGTCGGAGCAGGATCCGGGGCATAGAGTAAGTGACCGACTCGACGAGTCGGCTAGTGGACTCGACAAGTCTGGTATGGGCGAGAAAAACCCTAACCCCGGGGGTTGTACCCTATTTAAAGAACATTACATCCCTTCCCCAGCCTCTTTACTCCCCTTTTGAGATCCAGAAACCCTAAATCGTGAGTGAGAGTCCTTGGAAGCATTTTGGAGCTTGGATAAGGGGTTTTTGTGAGGAGATATTGAAGATCAAGAAGCTTGGACCAAGGGGCTTTGTAGAGAGTTGGATTATTCTTCAGTGGGAGGTCATCTTTGAGGTAATAAGTTGTTACCTTCACCTTTTTGCATCTAGATCTATTCTTGAGTGAGATTTTGGGGCTATTTTGGCAAGATTGAGATCTATTTCGGGTTTGGGGCTTAGATCTGAGGTTGCTACTTCAGATCTAGGGTTGTGGTGGTCCAGAATGACTTAAAGCATCAGTCAATGAGTTATTGGTGAAGCCTCTTTGTCTTAAATCCTAGCCTTAGAGTGTTTTGGGCCTTTAGCTCCTTGGTTTCACGTAAAGTTTGCAACTTTACGTGGGGGATAGACTATAGAAGAGTGGATCTATGGATTGGAGCCCCTGCATGGCCCAAAAAGCCACTGTATGGATTGAGATCTGAAGAGACTCGGCGAGTCACATGGGTGTACTCGGCGAGTTTTATGAACATGGGCATGGACTCGGCGAGTTGAAAGAACAACTCGACGAGTTTGTTGAAGATTGCCTTGGACTCGGCGAGTCTATTCTTGGACTCAACGAGTTTGGTCTCAGAACCTCAACCTTTTCTGGTTAAGACGCAAATCAGTGAGTTGAGTGGTGACTTAGTGAGTTGGACAGGATGGGACTCAGAGATCGTTGAACTCGACGAGTCTTGGATGACTCGGTGAGTTGAGTCGTATTTGGAGAGTTTTTGAGTTTAGGGACTCGACGAGTCTATGCGTTGACTCAACGAGTCGAATCAACTGGAAGGTTGACTTTGACTAGAGTTGACTTAGTTAGACTTCTATAGTTCGGTTTGGAACTAAGTGTTATATTGATATTAGTAGCTTGGGGAGCTAGTGGAGCAGCGGATCAGAGATTTGTCGGTCAGCAGCCAGAGGGTTATCAACAAAGCTCAACAGTGCAGGTGAGTTTCCCTTTTGTGTAAATGGGTCTACGGCCATAATGTCGGCCCATGTAATTATGAGTACGAAGACCCGGGGGGTTAGCCTTAGGCACAATATGCTAGTATGACATTCGGGACTAAGGTCCAATGTTAGCAGGCGGGTGCCCAAGGAATGGTTTGTATGATAGTTATACTTGTTGTCTGTGTGATACATGTATGTGCCTAGTAGGGAGGTAAGTGTGGGTGCGGTCTCGTATCTCACCAATAGCAGAGTGTGGACGGTGTTCCGTACCTCATTAGCAGTAAAGCAGGGGCGAGGCCCAAGTTAGGAAAAGAGTGAGTGTGGTTTGGGCCCGTATCTTACAGTCAGTAGGAGCGTGGACGGGGTTCCATGATTCATCAGTAGTAGGACAGGGGCGAGGCCTTAGTATAGTAATCTAGTAGAGTATGTTAGTTATGTGTTGTGATATGATTGTATGCTAGTATATGTTAGCGGGCGGGGCCTAAGGAAAACATATATGTACGCAGAGCGGGGATCGAAGCCAGGCGGGGCCTGGCGACGGACGGGGTCCGATAGCGGGCGAGGCCCAATGCAGCGGGCGGGAGCCCAATATGTGGTTATGTGCGCAGTGATATGTATGGCATGTATGGATCAGTAGATATGTATGGTATGCGGTAGGTTAGGGAACTCACTAAGCTTCGTGCTTACGGTTTTCACTTTTGGTTTCAGGTATTCAGTTTTCAGAGGAGGAGCTCGGGAGGGTTGTAGTGCACACACCATAGCAAGTTAGCCTGGGATGTTTACTCTGATAATTAAACAAGTGTTTTGGAAATGAAACTATGATTTGTTATATAAACCCTTTTGTATGTTTGAATGACTTAACACTATGAATTAGTAATGTTTTAAAAGAAATTTTTGGACTCGAAATTTGGGATGTTACATTATACACCATAGGAAGAAGAGCACCACGAAGCTCTCTCATGCATTTCTTTTCATTCTTCTTTAACCTTTCATTTTGTCCAGTAACACTTGGAGTTGATGAAGAAGTACATATGCTTTCAACAAAAGAAGGTGGAATTACATCATTTGTAATGCATTTCCATAGTTATTCATCTATGTCGTTCAAGTGATCCTCCATTCGATCAGCCCACTGATCGTGGTACTCTGGAATCAGCATTGGGATCTTTGTAGATGATCCAAGGAGATGAGAATACGATGTCATCGTGTTCATGTTAAAATTTTCCATGGATGTACGGATGAATTCTCAGAAAAACTTCAGAAATATGAGAATTTATGGATGAATTGAACAGAAAGAACAAGATTAACACTCGATTATACTCACCAGTTGCAGAATCAAATCACAACTGAAGATCAAGGATGATTTTCAGTATTAGCGATGCGGAGAGTTTTGAATCCAAAATGAGATTCAAAATATGATTGATACAGAATGAAAATCAGATCATTGCAGTATGATTCCTACTCTGATACCAATTGATGTAGCGATTTAATCGAGTATATAATCAGCGTAATCAAAGTATTATGAACACAGAGAGTAAATAAGATCTTGTTTATAGCTCACTTATACTTTCGAATACAGGGAGAATATTAGACAGAAAGACTTGGAAAAGTTCTATCTACCTCTGAGTACAACTCCTATTTATAGGAGAATAAGAAAGTATACAAAAAATACCAAGGACTAAACATCAAGACTTCGAAACTAATATGCCTTAGTAAATAGATAAGATGACTTTAGAAACTGACTCAAATCACTTCGACATATTACAACATATTTGACACTAACAGACAGTCATGTGGAACGCTAGCAGGCTCGCAACCTGTAGGTGTTTTTGAACTACGTGTTCACTATATGTACTCTAAAAAACCCTGGCAGTTGTGCCTTATAAATGAACCTTGACAGTTGTGCCTAATAAATAACATTGGCAGTTGTGCCTAATAGATAACATCGACAGCTATGAACTTAGTGTCTGTTAGATAAACCCTAGCAGCGATGGACTTTGTTCCTATTCCTTAGGACGATCCTTAGTAATGAATAAATGAAGAATAGATGATTCTTATGGAAGATCCTTAAGAATAAAGAAGATACTGGGGATGAGAAATTGGGTTAATTGTTTGATGATTAAACATAATAATTATATTATTGTAGGTTGAAAACCCTACGTGCTCACCAGGTTTCTCAACCTGACCAACTCAGTTTATTGTATCACATGTGGTTATATGAAAGATATATTCTGCTGAGAGATTCAAGGAGTATTAGGCCACTAGTTTAATTATTGTAAGGCTTGTAATATTTTGTTATGTTTATGTTTATGTATTGACGATGATATCCCAATATTTTAATATAAATAAAATACACTTCTCCGAAAATGTTTTGATAATATCATTATCATGTTTTTCTAGGAACAAATTCCGGAATATTATTTTTCAAAAAATGATACTATGATTTTTAAATAAACATAAATAAATCGGTAGTTTCTAACCGTGAAATTGGGGATGTCACATTTATGACTTCTAGTTGGCATTTAAGTGTATAAATATTCATTTTGGGTCATTTCCTCTCATTTGGATTAAAGCTGAATGGAGGAGAATTTGACTCCTTGAAGGTAAAAAATTTCAACCAAGCCTATTTATTGAAGGATTAATCAATGTATTAACAAGTGTTAATCACATTTATTCAACATCAAGGTGATGAATTTTCTCTTTGAAAGGTGTTGTAGAGCTTGTGTAGAATTAAAACTTGTTATAGCAACTATTGATGTTGAAAAATTGAAAAGTTGTATATTGTTGAAGTTAAGGATTGATATACACTTACAATTTCCTTTTAATGGTTATATAAAGTAAGTTACGTCTCATATTCTAAATATGATAAAATTAGGACAATTGAGGTTTCATGAAAAATTATATTGATGATCATAAATCATCAAGCCTTGTGGTAAATGATCTTGATTTGTAATTTATGGTGGTAGTGGCTTGAAAATTAGCCTATGAACTAGATGGATGTGATAGATCCATAGCAACTTTTAAAGGACTTGAAATTTGAAACCCTAGGTTGAGTGAAGAAATTTTTATCTTTTAAAATGATGCTACTGTTGTTAAAGATGCTAATTGAAGTTGTTAATGTTATGATGGATTTGTGCTTGCACATAAGAATGATACTAGTTAAGGGGCACTTGGTTAAGTGTTAATCAAGGTGTTATATTAATAATTAGTATCTTGAATTTGTACTTAACATGTTTGGATACTCTTAAGATAGCTTAAGGATGTGAACATTATCCAAGCTTATCTCAAGGTAAGTCTATTCAGTTATTATGTGAAACCATGTATACCCTAAAAAGGGAAGAACCTATTATATATATTTATCATATAATTGGTAGTAATTTACTTATACTAATGTAGGGAAAAGTTCAATAGAGAACCATAGAGCTTATTCTTTATCGAAAAAAAAATCTAAAAATATCTAAATTCATATATTAACATTGTGAATGTGAAAAATATTCGGTGAATCCGGATTCACGTTGTGAATTTTCGAAGATTCACATTGTGAATTTGACGTAAAAAAAATCGAATTTTATATCATTGGAAAAAGGATAAAAAGTTATGAATTTCTGTATTTTTAGTTTTTTTTCTTTGATAAAAAATAAGTTCTAAAAATTAAAAAAAAAAAATTGATTCATTGGTTAATTATGATTTTCTATTAAACCTAAACTACTAATGTATATGTTAATATTAATAATTGGTATATTCTTTTTTTCCGCCAAGCTCCTAGAATAAGATTATGTTGGATACGGATACGGTGCGTTATTGGATGATTGCTCTGTTGGGCTGCTTGATGTGATTGCTTCCATTGGGTCTATGATGTTCTTAAGGTTTCTAGTCCAATGCCTTTAAAGTTTGTATTTTTACGCTTTTCTTAATTTTACAATTACTTAATAAAAAAAATTACAACCAAAAGTTAAACTATCTACTAAAATAAATAAATTTAATCGAAAAATAACCGTCACAATTCAAGAAACCAAAACGAAGTCCAATTTGGCAAAAACAAATAACGAATGAACGCAAAAAAAAAACAAAAAAAAAAAAAAAACTTTTGCCATGAACTTAATGATTAACTAAATCACTAGGTGTGTCTTACAGGCTGGCTTTGTTGAGTGAAAAATAAATAAATAAAAAATACTCTTCTTTGTCTCTATTTTTCATGCTCAACAATAACAACCCAAAAAAACATAAAAACCAATTATTTCATTCTTATCTTTCTAGCCCCTTCAACACAGCAAAATAAAATAAAACTATAAAATAACGATTCATATCTTGCTCTTCCTTCTGCCCCACATCACCAACTCCAAGCCAACAAAGACAAACATAAATACATCCAGACATCAAAAGGAAAAGTATTCTATTATTCTCTCTAGGCAAATTTCTAAGCTAAATTTCAAATTTTGTATTTTAATATAAATAAAATTCTAATTTTATGATGTAGTAGTTACATTATTAACTTAATTTATGAATTGTAAAATTTTCAATTTCTAATTTACATTTACTTGTCAGATTAGATACCTAATTTCATGTAGTTTGTGATGCTTGATTAATTGTAATGGATTTTTTTCCAAAGATTCTACAACAAAATAACACCCTCCAATACAATATCATCTTCATCAACACCGGTCAAATTCAATATCATTTTCTCCAACATCAAGAGCGTGTGAATATAACAGAAGTGTTAATCATAGAAAAAGGCAGTTGAGACGTTGAAACTTTTGTATCCACAAGATTCTTCTAAGCATAATCTTACACAAGGTTGGCTTAAGAAATTCAAGTTAAGGCGTGGTATCAAATCGTATCGCCGATTCAGAGAAAGTGGCTCAGTCGACACACATGACATGGAGAATAAATTGGAGTCTATAAGGGAAAAAAATTAATCAATTTCCAATGAAAGATGTTTTTAATATGGATGAAACTGGTTTGTTTTACAGGTTACAAGCTGACCATTCACTTGCAACAAAATAACTTGAAGGTAGGAAACATGACAAAGAAAGACTTACAATTGTTATCTGTTGCAATGCGGGTGGCTCGGAAAAAAAATCATCTATGGATCATTGGTAAGTATGCAAAGTCACGTTTTAAGAATGTCAACATGAATAGCCTAGATTGTGAATATCGCGCCAACAAAAGAGCATGGATGATTGGGTTGCTTTTCGAAGAATATGTTCGTTGGCTAGATGATCAAATGCACGGTCGAAAAATTCTCTTGGTAGTGGATAATTGTTCAACCCATTCAAAAAATATTCAAGGGTTGCAAAACATCGAGTTGTTTTTTCTACCACCAAACATGACTTCAAAAATTCAACCATGTGATGTTGGGATAATTAGAGCCTTTAAAATGTATTACCATAAAAGGTTTTATCATAAGATTTTGGAAGGTTATGAGTTGGACATTTCTTCCCTAGAAAAGATTAATATTTTAGATGTCATCAACTTGGCCGTCTCGGTTTGGAGAAGTGTGAAACAAGAGTCCATAGCAAATTGTTTTCGATACTGTAAAATTTGTTCGGCTAATCCAATCGGCTCAAATGATTTAAACGATGTAAATTCTGAAGAAGACATTCATGAGCTTGAGAACTTGATTACGAGAATGCATTATCGAGACAAAATGGATGTAAATGAGTTGTTGGATTATCCAGGTGAAAATAATAAATGTTACGAGGTTCAAAGCATTGAAGAAATTATCACGGATACCGTTCAAAATTCGATTAATGATGAAGTTGATGATGATTCAATACCTTGGAACCGGTCACTCGGAAAGAAGCATTGCAAGCGACAACAACTATTCATAACTTTTTGTTGCAAAACGAGAATACAGTGTCTCAACTCCTAAGTGCAATTATAAGATTTAAAGATGTACTCAATATAGATTTGAAGTTGATAAAAAAACAAATGACTATAGATTCATTTTTTTTAATAGACAATTCTAGAATTTTAGAATATTTTAATAATTATTAATTTATAGTTTTACTGAAACCAATATATTTATACTAAGATTTCAAAAAAATTGTTATTTTATTATTTTATCGATTGGGGTCCAATTTTATACTAATCCCAAATTAGAACCGGACAAATTATTAATCTTATCGAGGTTATTAATTTACCGAGTATTAAATTATAGATGTTCTACCGTGCATTGATTTGGATAATCTTTTTTCGGATTGTTCAAAAAAATCACGATTCTTGAGTTACAATGGTGATCATAGAGATGAAAAGAGAGTCATATTTATATTATATGTTGGGTGACATACAAGGAGAAAGTGGCATGGGGTATACAATCAATCAACTTATAATAAGAACTCCAGATGCTTGCTTGTTGTATTAAATAACTAAAAGATAAGTTTTGTGAGCAAATGACATTTACAAGCTACTCCTTCCTACCAAAACATGCTATTGCTATACCACCAAATACGCTTTTCTCTTGTACAAGTCAGTTGATCACAAAGAATCTATTATATTATACCACACCTGTTACACATACAAAACTCACCATTAGCAATCAATACTATTAACTACTTTACATATAATTTATTTTTCAAAAAAAAAAAAAAAAAAAAAAAAAAACATAACTCACCAAATGAGGGTCTGGAAGTGCTCTCTACCTTGTACCTAGTGTTCTTCTAAAGGTCAAAATTTGTGAAGGAGAAAAAAAAACAATCAAAAAGTGGTATTTCAGTTTCAATTTCAATTTCAATTGAAATTTTGAAACCACTTTCTTTTTTATTTTTATCTCTCTTCTTCAGAGTCTGATTCAATTGATAAATACAATCTTGGTCTTACAGAACGCTTTTGCTTAGGAAACGAGAAAGGGTTATCAGATCTTTCTCTTTTGCTACTTCCATTCATTCCAGTAAGCAAAGAAGCTGTAAACAAAATCCATCACATTAAAAAAAAAAAAAAAAAAAAAAACATATATATTATAAATATTCTACACATATATATCTAAAAACAAACAATACCCGTATCCGCCAACGAATCCAACCCACCATCTCCACGCGGCGGTTGCAGACCGGAGTTTACCCCGTTCGCAGCGGTACTTTCAAAATTCACCCCACTGCCGCCACCACCACCACCGCCGCCGCCGCCAAGGCTGAGCGAAATCCAATCGTCACCCTGCAAACCATTTGACACAGACGGTGGATCTCGTAACTCCGCCTGCTCCGCCGCCACGTCAGACTGTCTTGTTGGAAGAAAGAGCTGAAGCGACGGGTCATCGTGTCCATACGCTAACGGGTTATCAACCAAACCATCGTTTATGTCGAGGGTATTTTGGTAAATTGAGGATTCGGGAAGTAACGGAACAGAACCCATGGGGTCCATTTGGTTTTCATCTGAACCGAATAACTGAAAGCTAGGCCCCACTTGACTAGTGGAAGGTAATGACCAAAAGGGTACCCCAAAATCATCTTCATTGCTATTAAAAAGCCCAAGACACGAACTCCCACCAGGTATAAGACTTGGATCTTCCGGATTTGGAAGAGGGGTAGAAAAGGAAATTCCATTGTTTTTATTTTTATAAACCGGTTCAGGTTCAGGTTCAGGTTCATGTTCAGTCTCGTCTTCTGAATCACTGAGGACAATAACGTCTGCGAAAGAGGGATTGAAATTGAATCCGTAGTTTGGTGAAAGGGATCCGTTGGTGGTGGAATGACCAAAATGCCCTCCTCCTCCAGCGGACTGATTAATACTAGGATCTTCACTGTTTCTACCGTTTCCAGTAGCACTACTGCTCATGGGAATACCAGAGTGGATAATACCATTTAAGTTATCGGGTTGTTTATTCCCTGAAGAAAGAGAAAGTGGATTTTCTGGTTTACTGACTTCCCAAATTCCGTTTCGGTTTTTTTTAATCCCGAGTTTTAGACTCGTATGACCTTCTGAAACGCCTTCTTGTTTGACTTGTTTTAAAGCTTCTTGTTTTGGTTTTGGTTGGGATTCTGCTTCCATTGGAATACAGAGAGTTCCATCGGGTGAATGCCATTGTGAAAGTTCCCCTAAATTTTTTATATCTTTTTCTGCCTTTACACGCCAACATCCATCTGGTTTCACTTCAACTTCTGTCACGTCTTCTCCACAGTTCCTCATCTTTATAAAAAAAAAATTAAAAAGTTATTAAAGAAAAAAACTTCGGAAAGGAGAAAAAAGATATATGGAAATGATACTCTCTCTACCTTGGTTGTGATTCGACTGAAATATGGATCGATAATTACATTCTCCAAGGAGTAGTTCTTGAGACAAATGGGGCATTGCCACTATATAATTGGGAATAAAAACAATTATAAAAACAAAAATATAAAACAATAATAATAATAATAATAATAAGTTATGTTGTATAGAATATAATGTTTGCCTTTCGTGAGCGTTGATTCATTTGTACAAATACATCAAGATCAAAGCAGCCCATGTGAGCACAAGGTTTGAATCTTCCAGCAATTTTCATTCTTGAACCACTCATCTGCATCACATATTGACATGTCATATAATGTTTGATGGATTTTATAAATTTATTAAAAAAAAAAAAAAAAAGTTGCTTACTGGGCAGCGGAGATTAACGGGTATAGAATCAGCAACCACCTCCAAATCACTATCGCTGCCTGCGTTTTCTGTAGCGGGCCCACCGCCAACACAGCGACAAACACGTGCAACCGCGTCTTCAAATCTCTCACCATCAGATTCTTTGGGAATCATATTCATAATCTTTTTTGGTACAAACAATAACAATATTACAATTTACAAATTAAATAAATATATATATATATATTCATATTATATGTTAAAAAAGACGATTTTGCCCTCTCACCTGTTGAACTGTGCGGCGTTTCATGATTCTGACACCCAAACAGAAGACTCGAGCATCAACGCCTGTCAGGGAAATTTTGTTGCTTCCATCACGGGTGTATGGCATGATCTGAAAAAAAGAAAAAACTTATTAATATAAAAAATTAAAAAAAAATAAAATTGATTAAAACTTACAAGTGGGCCATCATCACGGCCATTGGCTCCAAGAAGTTGGGAGCCAGGTCTATTGAGAGCACGAACAGGCATACCTAAGAGGACACAGTAAGTGAAAAAAATAAAAAGGAATTTTAAATTTTAAATTTTAAATTTTAAATAATTTATCAAGTCAATATAATCATACCATTGATTTGTAAATCTGCATATTGTGGCCATTGCATCCGGAAAGAAACCTTGTCATTCAAAAGCATACACCAAGCCTATATTTGTGATCATCACCATTTTATTAATATATATAATATTTTTTTTTTGCTATAATTAATTAATCATCAAAATTCAAACCTGAAGTTCAAACTCTGGTTTTGCCAACAAATCCCGGTCAGCTTTTGTAAGCTGAAAAGTTTTTTCAACACTCTGTACTGGATTTGTACTGAAAAATTTATTTAAATCAATGTCTGATATAGTGATATCTATAAGAACATGCAAAACTATATTAAAATGAAAAGATAATATAGAGTTAAAAGGTTATAGACTAACCCATCTGTAGGGACATTTGCAATACTCAGCTTCACAGGATATAAAGGATGTCCCATGGTTACCCAGAATCTGCATATAAAGTTTTTAAAAAATTAAACCAAGTTTTAAACAGAAGATGAATTATATAGTTTGTATATATTACAAGGATTTTAACTTTTAAGGAAAAAAATATATAATTTTATGGAGTAAACTTACGGATCTGCACGTCCAAGTCTACAGATTTCACAATAGAAAACTGGAGGAGGAGGTGGAAGAATACCCTCCATTGGCTTTTCAGGGATAATAACACAAGCAATATGCTGCCACACGTTGCATTTTTTATCTTCACACTGAGATGAAAAAGTGAAAATTTTCAAGATTATTAGCATATAGAGATTCTTGTTTTAGAAAAGAATGAAATACTGAAACATTAATTGATGTATCTCATGTAAAGTCATGGATAGTTATAAGAAAGTGTCATAGGTAATAACTAATTAACCATAAACAACTTCAAGGGGCTTTATCTAACAAAATGAGAACTAAGGGTTATTTACTTAAATCTAATTAAACATATAAAGGAGAAGGGATATGCTGATAAAAAGTAAAAACCTTTATCATTGAATCTGCTTGCAGTGAAGTTCCACATGGGCATCGAACTTTTTCACTCTGATAACTATCTTCAACTTCCTCTTTGAATGTTGTATTATTATTATTAATGGTGACATCTGAAACACCCTGACCTTTTGATGCCAATTCAGTTGCCCCTGGGATCTGCAGCTTTCTGGGGACAAAAGAGTAGTTATGTGTCAAGATAAACTGAAGGCCACAGAAATCGTATGTATAAAATATAACATTTTTTATATAACGAAATATGAAAAAGATAAACACCTGTACATGTCATCAACTAGTTTTGCCACTTCTTCTTTCCTAACGACACTTTTCTTAGCCCATATCCCAGAAACTGCTCCAAATCACATAGTAATGCAGTGTTCATTAGGTTAAAAACATAAAGTATTTATAATAATGAAGTAAAGAAGCAAGTGACTACAGGAACACCAATACATGATAGATAAATATTTGATAGAGGAAGTACCATTTACCTCTGTCATCTGATATAATAGCTAATATCCGGTCAGCAAGATCCTAGAAGCAATAAAAAGAATTTAAGAATGAAGAATTTTGTTTCCTTGTAACTTATAAGAAGCCAACTGAACTTTGAAGAAGATACAAAGATGCACTAGTTGAACACTGAACCTGTTTCTTTCCTTGTTTAGAAAGCCCAAGTTGAGTAAGAATATCTTTAAGCTCTTTTATACGAAAATGTGTCAATTTTTCCTATAAAACAACAACAAATTAACAAAAAGATATTTGCACCACTCAAAGTTTTCTCATAAATCCCTAATCTTCACCATCTACAAAGTTGACACTATTTGTAAAACAACAGGAACAACCACAGAGAACACCCATCGACATTGAAGCCACAAAAACCTAAATAACCATTAGGAACAGACATAATTGAAACAATACCTTACAACTCGTTACCAAATCCATCTTTATCTGAATAAATAGATTGCACCTAATCAATCAGCAGCAATCAAACCGATAAAAACAGCTCATCTCCTTCCCCAAAATCGACGACCGATCTAATGGAAAATGTTCAAACAGAAGACGCAATTAAACACCTTTCAAACGTATTAGAAAACAAACAATTCCAGAATAACAAGATCAAAAGTGTTCCATTCCACCTACAATCGAATAGAGATTAGGGCGACTTACATGATGAATAAAGTTAGGGCACGAATGGAAACGATGATCGGAGAAATCGGAGGTTTTCAGAGTATTCGGTGAACTCGGAACCTTACGCCGCCGACTTCACTTTTCTCTCTCACCGATTTCCCTGTTTTGATTGATAATCGAGGTCGGAAAAATAAATCGATAATCCTTAGTCCAATTACAAAGTTGAACGGACGTGTAGGCCCTTGTGCAATCCGATTAAGTTCATGCAACCAAATCCGGGTTTGGATTCTCTGTTCCTTACGTGTATTTTAATATTCCTGGGTCCTATTCCGTGGTCGTGTACTTTACTGTACATTCATCTGTTTCATAGAAATTGGGTTATTTGTGGTGGGTGGTGACGCTTACGCCTTAGGATTGCAACATGTGTTCGTAGATTCCAATAGCAAAGAAAAGGCCCGTTCAAATACGGGTTGGAAGTCATTATATTATTTTTTATTTTTTATTTTTATTATTTTTTAACATATACTCGATAGGTTCGATATTATATACATATCAATATTAATAAGGTTAGGGCTTATAAACAATGATGGTTTGGAACCAAGTGGCTTCTGGTTTAGCCGCTCCTATTTTAGTATTAGCTTCGGCTTGAAGGTTTTAGTTGACTTGTCTCCTCTAATCATTGACGTGTCGTTCTCCTACTTTTCACCACGTGTTACCCCCAATAGCTTTAGTCCACTTATGTGAAGCCTGCCATTCTTCTTCAAATATTGACTACCACCTATGTTTGGTTTCCAGTCCGCCAATCCTCATGGTTACAAAATCTATCGATGAGCAACCAAAGATTAGGGTTCGATTTTGGGTTCAGCAAACATTTTATCAGTCAGGTATCGATACCCCATCTTTCGTCTTTGGCTTTGGTTTCTGCCTCTTACTACAGTTCATCATTTGCTTCATCGTCAATGTTAACTTTACTCCGCCTATATAACACATGTCCTTCTTATTCGAAGATTGACTACCACCTATGTTTGGTTTGATGTTGATACACAATTTAAATATCAATTTTTAATTTATAAACCAACTATCTAAACTAGCTAATGTGTTAGGCAATGTACCTAATCAAACAGTAATATAGCAAAAAAGTAGAGGTGGCAATCGTGTCGTGTCGTGTCGGGTTCGTGTCGTGTCGAAACATTAAACGGGTTGAAAGTGCTTGACCCTAACCCGACCCATTTAATTAACGTGTCGTATCGTGTCAACCCGTTTATTTTCGTGTCGAGTTCGTGTCGGGTTTCGGGTTAGGCTTATACCTTAAAATATGTCGTGTCATGTGAGGTTAAAAGATTGAGCATGTTGAAAGATTAGGAGTTGGGTAGGCGGAGAGGAAAAACTAATAGTTTGGAAGCATAATAGATGAAGTCATAGCAAGTTCAGATGACAAAATTAAAAGAGTGGGAATTGGGGAGGCGGACGAAAATGTCGCGAGGATGTGAGAGTGGTGAAAGAGAGTGAGTAGTTTGGGAGAGAATGGAAAAACTGAAACTAAATCTTGATCTAGACGGCTAAGTCATTTCAACATTACAAAACGACTCAATTCGAAGGTTTTCTTTTACTTATGGTTTTTGTTTTGTATCTTTCTAGTTTATTTAAATAATTCAAAAATGTTGCATATAAATAAACGGGTTATTTTCGAGTCATATTCGAGTTGAAATTCTCAACCCTAACCTTACCCGTTTAATTTCCGTGTCGTGTCGTGTCAACCCGTTTAGTTAAACGGGTTGAAATATCTTACCCAAACCCGTTTATTTCGTGTCGGGTTTCATGTCGTGTCAATTTTTGCCACCTCTACAAAAAAGTAGGGTGTCCAACACAAGGGAACATGAATGATTAAAAGCTAATTTATCTACTAAAGTTAACTAATTTAAAAGCAATTAGAGTAAATTACACGAATCGACCAGCGTGAAGGTGTTGAAATGCACGTTCAGTCCATATTTTTAAAAATTAACTCGGATCGTCCCTCGTTAGTTTAAAAGTTACACGCTTTATCCCTCCAAACATAAAAATACCATTTTGCCCTTACTTATTTATTTTTTGATTTCTTTTCTATTTATTTGTTATTTCTTAATTATTTATTGATTTCTTATTATAAAAAAATATTATTATTTTCTTTTAAAAAAGATGTGGCCCTAAACCCTCCCTTCAACCAAGTCACCGGAAAATGTTGGTCAACAATATCATGTCCGACCACCAGCCACCAGCCTACTTCCGACAACCAAACCAAACCAAATCAAATCTGAAAACCAAGAATTGAAACCTGAAAAACTAGAAATCTGAAAACCGACCAGAAATCTAAAACCCCAAACCTTAAAATCAATCACTTCAAATTGAAAAACCTAGCCCTCAAATATGAAAACCCACTTGCATAAATCGACTGATGATTGTGAATAAATTGAGCAGATCTATGAGTGAGGGTGTGAAAGATTGGGCTTGAGACAAAAATGGGTGAGAGATTCACCAGGAGTGGCCATCTGTGACAGGTTCAAACGTGGCGATAGTGGAGTTTAGTGGTAATGGTGGCGTTCACTTGTGATGGAGGAGTTAGTGGCTTGCGGCGGTGGATTGGACGATGGTGGCTTGGAAAACCTAGCCCTCGCCTGAAACCCGCAGATGAAGTCAATGGCTTGCGAGGAGGATGATGGTGGCTTGGAGGCGATGACAATGATGATGACCTAACCGATCGCCTTCTCATATGAAGTTGGAGAAACGAGAAGGATGAGTTAGGGTACTTCTAGAGTTCCCCCAGAAAACCCAGCCAAAACCACCACCACCGGAGGGTGGAAACGATGATGATGATCGGTCATCGACAAGTTGATGATCTCTTGTTTCCTTCTTATGAATGTGTGTGTGCTTACGGTAACAGTTAAAAAGTGGTGGATAGGTTGGGGAAAATGAAGGTCTGGGGGTTTTATTTTTTCTAATTGAAAATCATAATAAAAATCAAATTAATTGAAAAATAAAAACATAAGGGTATTATGGTCATTTCCAATCTGGAACGGACTAAGTTCGCAACAAAATTGTATTTCAGGGATGAAGCGGGTAAGTTTGAAACTATCGAGGGACGATCCGAGTTATTTTTTGAAAATAGGGACCGAACGTGCATTTTCGTACCTGCACGAGGGACGATTCGTGTAATTTACTCAAGCAATTAAATAAGGGTTTTTCTTTGGTTTTACAAGTCCAACTTACTTAAAAACAATTATCACCAAAAACGAATAAACTAACAAAAAACAATTCAAATTGATGATTAAAACAAGATATTAAAAAGACTTTCATTTAGATACGATTCACATTACTCCTATGGTTGATTTATTGGAAAAGTGCAATGGATTGAGTTGTTTGTTGCTTATCGATTCCTAAGTTGATTATACTTTATGATCAAAACAATAATCCTTTCGTAAAACTAATTCACTCATACATTGATCAGGTTGACAAACAAATAAGATTACTAGTATTAAATTCGAGTTATGCTAGACTTGAACTAATGATTGACATTAATGGATAACAATACATGAATGATCATCACATATTAACTTCCACCTTAATTTATCTACTCTTCTATTTAACCATAGGTTTATGATCAAACCACTAGTTTTACAACTTTGACGGTCACAAATTCATAAGATTCAAGTTTACCAAACAAGAATGATCATCTAATTCAGAAAAAAAACTCAGCAACATACAGAAGAAGTAGTTTTCATTAACATAAAAGGTTCTTTAACAAGCTATCATAACAAATAAGCAACCAGCAACAATCCAAGATCCAATAAATCAACACATAGTCATATTGATCCTCTGTTCTTAACAAAAGTTAGGGTTTTTAGCCCATGATTACTGAAAACACTTAAAATTGAAGTTCACAGTGGAAAACATAATGAAGAACAAGGTAAACAAGGTTTAGAAGTATTATTGCCTTAAATCTCTTATAAAACTAAACTTCAATTGAAATTTGATTTTCTTCTGTCTTCCAGCATGCCTTTGGCCTCCAAAAGTTGAAAATAACTTGAAGCATAAGGTAGGGTTGAAGGATTGGATGTTTATTTATAGTTTCCTAAAATCTGATCCCCACGTTGTGGCCAAAGCGTCCATGGTGTGGCAGGCATTATTCATGCGTGTTCCTCAAGTCTAACAGATGGGTCACAAATTTTCCTTTGCCCACGGTGTGGCCGAAGCCTCCACCTCGTGGGTTTCGGTCTCCTTAAACGACTTTGTCTTCGGTTGACCAGGTCCACTCTTTCCCGCTTCCAGCTCCGCATTCTGCTTCCTTTTAATCTCGAGCATGTCTTCGCTGTTGCAAAATAGAATTTAAACATATTAAGTACCTTTTGTTCTTTAATGAGCATGAATATAGCAAAAAGTATTCAGAAAATGCATGAAATACACAACTAATTATGCACATATCAAAATACCTCACACTTGAGTTTTGCTTGCCCCCAAGTTAAACTGAATTTTATTATCATCATACCATCAAATCAAAACCCTAGCCACGAACATCGCACAATACATCCATTTTAAGCTCATCCATTACATTAAAACCGCAATGCATATATTTGTGTCTATGTAACATCCAAAAAATACGGTCCAAAATTTTCGTTTTTAATTATTAATAAGACCATAGTTATCAAATCATCGCATAAAAAATATAAGTCATTATATTTCAAAACATCATAAACATTTGTCAAAAATATCATAGTAAAAACATCCCACGCTAAAATCATGGTGTGTGCACTACAATTATCCGAGCTCTTCCCTTTGCTACCGAAAGTACCTGAAACCAAAACTGAAAACTGTAAGCATAAAGCTTAGTGAGTCTCCCCAAACTACCACATACCATACACATAAATCATGCTACTAGGAGATACGGGCCCCACCCACACTTAAGGAGATACAGGCCCAGCCCACACTCAACTAATTAGGAGATACGAGCCTCGACCACACTCAGCTAACTAGGAGATACGGACCTCTCCCACACTCCTCCGACTATGAGATACGGGCCCCGCCCACACTCGGCTAACTACGAGATATGGGCCCCGCCCACACTCGGCTAACTATAAGATAAATCATGCTACTAGGAGATACGGGCCCCACCCACACTTAAAGAGATATGGGCCCAACCCACACTCAGCTAATTAGTGTTGGATTAGCATCTAAGCCTGTAACTATATTTGATAAGTACTTGACCCGGTTGTGCATGGTCCTTTTGGGTTGTCTTCACCATAGCAACTTGACATGGTGATTTATAAAGAGATAAGAGATATTATTATATTAATATATTATGAGAATAATATATTAAATGAATAATAATATTATTTGATTGATGTAAGTCATAAATTAATTAAGAATTAATTTGGTGACTTAAAGAGGTTAATTGAATAAAGGGGCATAAACTGTCAAATGTGTGATAGTTGTGTTTTTTGGGCTATGAATCTTTATGGATATTAGGGTGGACGAATTTTAGGGTTGGATATCTTAAATTCGTCTAAGCCTCATATCTAGAAGGATCTTTGGATTGCTTAGGGCCTAAGTTATTCAGTTAGGGTTAAGGTTGTAACCCTAGTAGCTCATAGTATAAATAGACCCCATGGGCGAGGGAAATCGGCCACTCTTGTAAGATAGAAACCCTAGAGCCGATTTCCTCACTTATCCTCTCTCTCTAAGTCATCCTCTTGCTAGTTGGTGTTTGTAAGCCATTAGAGGAGTGACAATTGTGACTCTAAGCTCCAAGAACAAGAAGATTCAAGCAAGCAACTTAAGGTATTCTTCTAGATCTGATTCATATGTTATGATTCAATTGTTTACACTAGGTCTAGAATTGTAAGCCTTGGATACATTGCATGTTCAATTAGAGAAACCTAGATCCAAGCATTAGGGTTTGCATGTGCACATAGGAAAGTTCTTATGGCTCAAACCCATCAGTGGTATCAGAGCTTTGATTGATTTTTATTGAATGGATGCCTTGGTTGATTGTTTTTTGCTTGAAAAAATCGTTTTTTGTGCCTCTGACTGATGAACTCGGCGAGTCTCATTGTGGACTCGGCGAGTAGCTCCAACTCGGCGAGTTCATAGTGGAACTCGGCGAGTTCTAGCGTCAGTTAGAGCTGATTTCGGGATTTCTTGTTGTTTTGCTTGAGGATACTTGCCTTAATTGCTTTGGATCATTAATATCCGAATTTTATCATATATTTGAGTATATTCTTGACCAAACAAAAGATAATTACCATTTGATTGACTGATAATTTCCTTATATGATAATAATTGATTATTTGAATTAAATTGGTAAATTGTCTTACATGTAATATTGACTAGGTCAAATTTAGATAATCATTAAATTAATTAGTTGATTTATATTATTTGATATTTGATCCTTTATGTTTTGAAAAAGTTTTAAACTTGTCCTCAAGTTTTTGAAATTTAAGTTTTGTGATTAAAAGTTTAATTTGAATAATTTAAATTTCAAACCCTAGAATTTTACAAGTTTAAAATTCAACCCTATACTATTATATTATTACAAGCTTAATATATATATATATATATATATATATATATATATATATATGTGTGTGTGTGTGTGTGTGTGTGTGTATGTATGATTTAAAAATGCTAGTCTTACCGTTAGTAGGCCTCATTCACGAAGCCAGTCTATAAGGTGGGTATAAGGTTGTTGCCTATAAAATGGCGCTTAATGGGTCTACACTCGCACCCACCGCTTGCTTGACTGGTGGAGGGTCGTTAGCCGAACGGGTAGGATAGGGCAATCCCTTCCTCATTAATAAGTATAATGTATTTATATGAAGTAACTAAACGTGTTTCATAAAATTCACAATCTTAGTTACTTTAGGAAAAGTGAATTGATGCAATCCCATGAAATTACACTTTGTACCCTTGCTAATAAGTTAGTGGAGCGTGTGTGGTTAACCGACACACTAATTGGTTCTAAGCAAAGGTGGCAAAGAGTGACTAATTGTTTGTCATAGTTCGATGGAGTGTGTATGGTTAACCGGCACATCGAATAGGTGACTGTAACAATGAGGGCATCATGTATATTTGCATGGTTATTCACACCCGCTTTGTGATCCTCGGCATCCCAGTCACAAACTAGAGGGGCATATCGAGATTTAAACATGTCATTGAAAAGTTCAATGAATCTAAAAGGAATCTAGGAATTTTTCAATACATTTAAAACTTAATCTCTTTTATGTTTTTCATGGTGGAAAATTAGTGAATCGTCATTCACTTACCTTCAAATTATTTGCATATTGGATTACGGCATCCCTTTTCTAGTATGTAAATAATGTTGTTGAATCCTAGCCCTAATTTCTCATTTTGGGTGTTTAATTAGGGATTCACTTATAATCAAACTTTGTTCTTTTTTTTTTCAGATGTCGAACTCAAACAACAACAATGCTTTCGGCTCGAACTCCTCCGGCTCTTTCTCACTCATGAATTTGAGTGGGAGAGTGATTTTCGACGGGTCCAATTTCAACGATTGGATCCGCAACATCCAAATGGTCACTCGTTACAAGGACAAAGAGTATGTCCTCGATATGGAGCTGAAGGAGGTGAACATCAACACTGCTACTCCCGAAGAGATCGCTGCCTTTGAGGCTCATGAGCATGATGCTATGAAAGTCCATTGCATCATGCTAGCGACCATGACTGCTAAACTTCAAAATTCCTATGCGGACTACTATCCCTATGAGATGCATCAAGACTTGGTGGACCGTTACCATCAAAGTGAGAGGCAAGAGAGGTATGAGATCATCACTTCAATGATCACTGCCAAAATGGGCAGTGGGGAGTCCCTTACCGCTCATCTACAAAAGATGCAGAGATATGTCGATCGTCTGCTAAAGTTGAATGTTAACTTTGATGAAGACCTGGCGATTGACATTATCCTTCACTCCTTGCCTCCCTGCTACAACCATTTCCACATGACCTATCACATGAATAAGGAAGAGGTCACCTTGAGCAAGCTCCAAGGACTGTTGAGAACTGCTCAGAGCAATCTCAAAGACAAGTCTGTTGCATCAACTCCCACTCCAACTGTTGCTCTTGTTTTGGCCATGGGGCAAGGGAGGGGCAAGAAGAGGAAGGCTCCCTCCAAGAGCAACCACAAGGGTAAATCCCAATATGGTACCTCTTCTAGTGGAACCAAAGTTAGTTCTGCTAAGCCCAACTCTAACCCTAAAGAGGCAGAGTGCCACCACTGCCACAAAATAGGGCATTGGAAAAGAAGCTGCCCGAAATATCTGCAAGCCATCAAGGATGGGAAGATCAAGTCGTCTTTTGCAGGTATTTACACAATTAAATCTAATGATTCATCACATACTATTTCTTGGGTTCTTGATACAGGATGTGGTTTTCACATATGTTTTGATTTTCAGGGACTAAGAAGAGATAGGGATGTGGAGCGTGGAAGAATAAATCTAATCATGAGGAACAGAAGATCGTCGCATGTCACCAAGATTGGAGTGTATTCTTTAGCGCTTAGTAATGGATTAGTTTTAGATTTAAATAATTGTTTTTATTCGCCAGACATGGCAAGAAACATCATTTCATTTCATGGTTTGTTTAGACAAGGATTTAGATATTCATTTGATAATGAGAAAGGTTCAATTTATGCTTATCTAAATGGTGTTTTATATTTTGAAGCAATGCCTTGTAATGGAATTTATGAAACTGTTATGGTTGTAGATAACTTTGGAAATGATGTATTGTGTGTGGATTCTTCCAATAGTATGGATAAAGCATGTTTGTGGCATTGTCTTCTTGGACATGTCAATAAGAAACGCATAACCCAACTCCAAAAGGATGGAGTGTTGAAGTCATTCGATCTTAGGGATGATGACGTGTGCGAGTCTTGTTTGCTTGGAAAGATGACCAAGTCACCCTTTACTGGCTCTTGTGCAAGGGGTGAGGGTATATTGGATCTCATACACACCGATGTGTGTGGGCCCTTTAGATCCACCACGAGGGATGCGAACCGCTTCTATGTGACTTTCACCGATGACTATAGTAGATATGGGTATATCTATTTAATCAAGCATAAGTCAGAAACCTTTGAAAGGTTCAAAGAGTTTAAACAAGAAGTGGAGAATCAATTGGGCAGGAAAATCAAGATGCTTCGATCCGATTGAGGAGGAGAGTACCTAAGTCTTGAATTCCACGACTACCTCAAGGAATGCGGAATAGTTTCGCAATTGACACCACCTAGAACACCGCAATTGAACGGTGTAGCTGAGAGGCATAATCGAACCTTGTTGGACATGGTTCGTTCCATGATGAGTCGTGCTTCACTAGCTAACTCATTATGGGGGTATGCCTTAAAGACTGTCGCCCATATCCTTAACTTAGTCCCTACAAAGAAGGTTGCCAAAACACCTCACGAGATGTGGACAGGGAAAGCTCCCTCGTTGGCACATATCAAGGTTTGGGGTTGCGAGGCTTTCGTAAGACGAGAGACTCACGACAAGCTCAAACCTCGTAGTGAGCGGTGTATTTTCATCGGCTACCCGCAGAAATCTTTTGGATATCTCTTCTATAGACCGAGTGACAATGTTGTCTTTGTTGCGAGGAGAGGGGTTTTCCGAGAGCGAGAACTCATAAGCCAAGGGGACAGTGGGAGACAAATCGATCTTGAAGAGATTCAAGAGTCGAGCGATGAAGGAACCTCTAACGCTGACGCTCAACCCGAGGAGGAAACTCCAGTTGAACCGATTGACGAGTCCTTACCTCTTAGACGTTCCAAAAGAGTCATAGTTCAACCCCAGTTATATGGTTTTCATATCACTATAGAAGGGGACACGTATATTAGTGATAGTACACTAATAAATTTAGATGAACCTAACAACTATAAGGAAGCCATGGTAGGCCCGGAGTCTGAAAAATGGAAAGAGGCGATGGACAGCGAGATTTAGTCCATGTACGACAACCAAGTTTGGAATTTGGTTGCCATGTGCCCGGACGTAAGACGGTTGGGTGCAAGTGGATCTTCAAGAAGAAGACCGACATGGATGGGAAAGTGCACTATGATGAGACCTTCTCACTAGTTGCCAAAATAAAGTCTATTAGGGTGATGCTGGCCATTGCTGCATTTCATGATTATGAAATATGGCAGATGGATGTCAAAACCGCTTTCCTTAATAGGAAGTTGGCTGAGGATGTTTACATGGCTCAGCCATAAGGTTTTTGTCAATGGGAAGCATCACAATAGAGTGTGCAAGCTTGAGAAGTCCATTTATGGACTTAAGCAAGCGTCTCGCAGATGGAATCTTTGCTTCAATGAGAAATTCAAAGAGTTTGGGTTTGTACGAAGCGAAGATGAATCATGTGTATATTTCAAAGCCAGTGGGAGTATAGTTAGCTTCCTTGTATTGTATGTCGATGACATATTGCTCATAGGAAACGACATCCCGACACTGCAGGAAGTTAGGTTCTGGCTCAGGAAGTGCTTCACTATGAAGGATCTCGGAGAGGCTTCCTATATTCTGGGAATAAGGATAGTGAGAAACCAAAGTAAGAGACTAATAGGACTTAGTCAGAATACTTACTTGGAGAAAGTACTAAAACGCTTTAGTATGGTAAACTCAAAGAAGGGAGAGTTACCAATCCAAAGTAATGCCAAGTTGAGTAAGTCTCAATGCCCAAGTACCGAAGTTGAGATAGCAGAAATGAGCCGAGTACCATACGCTTCCGCAGTTGGCTCGATTATGTATGCTATGACTTGTACTCGCCCTGATGTGGCCTTTGCTTTGAGCATGGTCAGTAGATATCAAGGGAACCCTGGCAGAGCACATTGGACCGCAGTCAAGAACATTCTTAAGTACCTTCGGAGGACCAAGGAATGATTTCTAGTCCTCGGTGGGAGTGATGACTTAAAGTTGCGAGGGTATAGTGATGCCAGCTTTTAGACCGACAGGGACAATTTTCGTTCGCATTCGGGTTGGGTCTTTACCCTTAATGGAGGAGCAGTGACTTGGAAAAGTTCCAAGCAAGAAATCGTAGTTGATTCAACGTGCGAATCAGAGTACATTGCAGCGAGTGAAGCGTCAAAGGAGGCAATATAGTTGAATAACTTCATTGGAGACCTTGGAGTTGTACCTGCCATAAAGGAGCGTATGGAAATTTTCTGTGATAATGAAGGAGCGGTTGCCTTGACCAAGGAACCAAGGGATCATGGTAGATCTCGTCATATTGACAGAAAATATCACTTTATTCGACATCGGGTAGAAGAAGGACACCTCGTAGTAAAGAGGGTATCGTCAGAGGATAACCCAGCAGATTTGCTTACAAAGGGACTAAGTAGGGTTAAGCACCTGCAGCACGCTAGGAGCATTGGGCTGAAGGACGATATTAGTTTAGATTAGATATTTTAGAAACATATAATAGATAAATGTAATTGACATTTGATGATTAAATAAAAGAGTATTATTTATAAGTAAAGTTATTGTCTTATGTTAATTTTTTAACTATTGTTTCAATTTGCATGTTTTGACTTCCTGAATAATTGAGTTATTGAGAATAATCGAATTATTCGAATGGTTCACAATCGTTCATATGTTGGAAGTAGGTATGAATGAAGATTGTCATGAATTGATGTGTAGATTGTCTAAAAGGTATTAGACATAGCAAAGGTTTGCTGCAACGTTCATGAGTGCTTATGAACAAGTTTTGAGCATTGGAATAAACCCGCGCTTGCTGGAATCACTTCATGGAATTTATCACGAGTGATCGCAAGACGATAATATCATATGGTCTTAAAACCTAGATGTATGGTTTATTGTTTGCTAATTGGTGGTGCATTGATAATGTGAAAACGCATTAATAACTTGATGTTATAAAACGCATTGTTGTGTATGATTTGATTAGTGAATAGTAAATGCATATAAGTCGAAGTTTATCTGTTCCTTTTATCCTAAGAGGGTAAAAGCGATATCAAGGCCCCTCGATGATTTGATTTGACTTATGTGCCGGGCCCGGTCAGGACTAAATTGATGTGCTCAATTAAGTTCTACGTCAAATGAATCTGAGATCGAGAAACCAATTGCTGGACAATAAGTATGACAATGTTCCATGTAATTATTCGCACGATATTTATAACAGAGGATTATACGATCCCTTATCTAAAGGACAGGATACTTATAAGATCAGAGTTTGACAGCGTCTTTGAGAGCTATGATTGCTAATCGGATTGTGTTTGTATTTGTAGTTACTAGACTTATCCAAGTGGGAGACTGTTGGATTAGTGTCTAAGCCTGTAACTATATTTGGTAAGTACTTGACCTGGTTGTGCATGGTCCTATCGGGTTGCCTTCACCATATCAACTTGACAGGGTGATTTATAAAGAGATAAGAGATATTATTATATTAATATATTATGAGAATAATATATTAAATGAATAATAATATTATTTGATTGATGTAAGTCATAAATTAATTAAGAATTAATTTGGTGACTTAAAGAGGTTAATTGAATAAAGGGGCATAAACTGTCAAATGTGTGATAGTTGTGTTTTTTGGGCTATGAATCTTTATGGATATTAGGGTGGGCGAATTTTAGGGTTGGATATCTTAAATTCGTCTAAGCCTCATATCTAGAAGGATCTTTGGATTGCTTAGGGCCTAAGTTATTCAATTAGGGTTAAGGGTGTAACCCTAGTAGCTCATAGTATAAATAGACCCCATGGGTGAGGGAAAACGGCCACTCTTGTAAGATTGAAACCCTAGAGCCGATTTCCTCACTTCTCCTCTCTCTCTAAATCATCCTCTTGCTAATTGGTGTTTGTAATCCATTAGAGGAGTGATAATTGTGACTCTAAGCTCCAAGAACAAGAAGATTCAAGCAAGCAACTTAAGGTATTCTTCTAGATCTGATTCATATGTTATGATTCAATTATTTACACTAGATCTAGAATTGTAAGCCTTGGATACATTGCATGTTCAATTAGAGAAACCTAGATCCAAGCATTAGGGTTTGCATGTGCACATAGGAAAGTTCTTATGGCTCAAACCCATCAATTAGGAGATACGAGCCCCGCCCACACTCAGCTAACTACGAAATGCGGGCCCCGCCCACAATCAGCTAACTACGAGATATGGGCCTTGCCCACACTCGGCTAACTATGAGATATGTTCCCCGCCCACACTTGCTAACTATGAGATACGGGCCCCGCCCACACTCAGCCAACTATGAGATACGGGCCCCGCCCACACTCAGCTACTAAGCATACATACATGTATCACACAGACAATAAGTATAATCAAATCTACCAATCAGTCCTATATCCATACTCAAATAATGTTATGAGATACGAGCCTCGCCCATACTCCGCTATCTATGAGATACAGGCCTCGCCCATACTAAACTACGAATCAATACAAATAACATATACAGGTCGGCCTTGGTGCCTTCGACCCGTTCAATCTAGGAGGAAACTCACCTCACTTTCGGATGATAGCTGAAATGTCTCTGACCAGAATCAACTCTACTCACTCCCTGAACCAAAACAATCCCTTAGATACCATTCCATACTCATAACCCTTAAGGGTCAACTCTGGTCAAGTCAAAGTCAAAGTCAAAGTCAACACTCCGAGTTGACTCAACTCGTCGAGTTTACCCTTCAACTCGTCGAGTTCTCATGAATCATAGAATCGTGAAATCGCGATCTAACTCGTCGAGTTTTCCTCCAACTCGCCGAGTTCGTCCTTCTCAACAGAAACAAGACTTTCCTAGTACAACTCGTTGAGTTCCCTTGTGGACTCGTTGAGTTCCATTAACAGAATCGGGAATATTCGACCAAACTCGTCGAGTTCCTCTATGAACTCGCCGAGTCCCTCGCATTTCTAGTCTATTCGGCCCTTTCCTCAGATTTAAGGTTCCAGAATACAAATCTATATTGTTTCCATGGCATATTCATGTAAAGCCGACAACTTGATGGCTTTGCATGCCTCAAATGGGCTAAATCTCGAGATATATCAACCTACTTCTATGAACATAGACTTTTCTTGGACAAGAACGGGTCTAAAACCATTTTTATGAATCAAAGGACCAAATAACACTAAGAATGGGAGCTTGTAGCATCAGAACTATGGAGGTTATCAAGCTTCCAACATTGGGGTCAAAAATACCCATAAAACAAGACTAAGAGAGATCTAAGCTATGAATCATCAAGTTAGAGACTTTTTACCTCAGAAAGTTGCCAAAGATGGACGAGATCCCAGATTTAGTGCTTCCCCTCAAGCTCAATGACCTTCTAGTTCTTCTCAGTCCTTCACCAAGGACAAAATCACACAAAAATCCACTAAAAACTTCAAGTTTCTCACCAAGGAGCTCACAATACGATTTTGGGTTTCAAGGAGGCTAATGAGAGGTTGTGGGAAAAGATTAAGTCTTTTAAATAGGGTGCAAAACCCTAGAAATTAGGGTTTCATCCTAGTCGGTCTACTCGTGGAGTTGAGGCCTCTCAACTCGTCGAGTAGGTTACTTAATTCCCACGATTCTGACAATCTCTACTCGACGAGTTTGGGGCTTCCAAATCATCGAGTTGCTCTGTAAATATGAATAAATTATAAATTAGATGCATACCAGGAACCAGGCATTACAATTCTCCCCCACTTGTTTTAGACTTCGTCCTCGAATTCTACTACCTCAAATAACTCTGGGTAATGCTCTCTCATCTCCTCCTCGGGCTCCCAAGTCCACTCTGACCCCTTGCAGTGCATCCACAACACCTTCACTAACTGTACAACCTTGTTCCTCAAGGTTTTCGTCTTGAGATCCAGAATCGCCACTGGTCTCTCAATGTAGTTCAGGCTGTCATCCACCTGGATATCCTGTAGAAGCACAACTGCGGAATAATCCACCAAGAACTTCCGCAGCTAGGAGGCATAAAAAGTGTTGTGGATCTAGCTGAGCTCTGCTGGAAGATCCAAACAATAGGACATATGGCCCACCTAATCTGAAACTCTAAAAGGACCAATGTACCTGGGGCCCAGCTTGCCCGACTTCCTAAACCGGATGACATCTTTCCAAGGTGACACCTTCAGGAGGACCATATCCCCTACCTGAAACTCTAGGTCTGAACGACGCTTGTCGGCATAGCTTTTCTGCCGACTCTGAGTAGTCTGGAGCCTGCTTCGGACCTGCTGGATCTTCTCTGTGGTCTTGAGTACCACCTCAGTACTCCCCATGACTCTCTTACCGACCTATCCCCAATAGATTGGGGTCCTACACTTTCTCCCATAGATCATCTCAAAGGGAGGTCGATCTATGCTAGCATGATAAATGTTGTTATATGAAAATTCCGCTAACGGAAGATACGTATCCCAAATATCGCCAAAATCCAATGCACATGCGCACATATCATCAGGAGTCTAGATCTTCCTCTTGCTCTGCCCATCAGTACGAGGGTGAAAGGCTGTGCTGAAGTGAAGACGAGTACCCATCTCGTCATGAAACTGATTCTAAAACCTAGAAGTGAAGCGAACATCTTGATCTGACACAACCAAAACCGGCACTCCGTGACATGCCACCACCTCGCGAACATAGATCTCGGCTAGCTTCTCAGCCGATATACTCTACTGGATCAGGATGAAATGAGCACTCTTGGTCAACCAATCCACGATGACCCAAATTGAATCTACTCCACATGAAGTCTTGGGAAGCTTCGTGGTGAAATCCATAGTGATATCTTCCCATTTCCACACGGGAATATCCAACAGCTGCATCTTGTCATGAGGTCGCTGGTGCTCATCCTTGACTTTCCTACAAGTCAAGCATTGCTTCACATGCCATGCAATGTCCCACTTCATGCAGGGCCACCAATAATCAGGGTGAAGATCTTGATACATCTTTGTCGCCCTGGGATGGAAGGAGAATCTCGACTTGTGAGCCTCATCCATCAGAACTTGGCGTACCCCGCCTCAGTAAGGAACCCAAACCCTCCGATGCAGGGTCAACAACCCACGACAGTTGTAATCAAATGAGGCCACCTGGCCTACGATCCGCTCACACTTCCAGCGCTATTCCTTGATACCCTCGACTTGTGCCTCCCGGATCCGCTCCAGCAGCAAAGTAATCACTGTCATCCTCAGAAATATGTCTCATATTGGTGTTGCAACCGCCTAATGGCTAAGCGCATCGGCCCCCACATTAGCCTTTCGTGGGTGGTAGAGGATCTCACAATCGTAGTACTTCACCATATCTAACCACTAACGCTGCCTCATATTCAGATTCGGCTGGTCCATCAGATACCTCAGGCTCTTGTGGTTCGTGTAAATGGTACAACGAACCCCATAGAGGTAGTACCGCTAAATCTTGAGGACGAAAACCATAGCCCCCAGCTCCAAATCGTGTGTCGGGCAGTTCGCCTCATGAGGCTTCAACTGCCTCGAAGCGTATGCTATCACGTGACCCCGCTGCATTAGCATTGCACCCGTACCCATGATCTAAGCGTCACAATAAACCACAAAATCATCGACACCCTCTGGTAATGTCAGAATCGGTGCCTCACACAATTGTTGTTTGAGACTCTCGAAGGTTGTCTACTGCTGAGGCCCCCAGTGGAATGTCACCGACTTCTTGGTCAGTCGGGTCAAGGGAACAACAATCTTGGAGAAATCCTGGATGAATCTCCGATAATAACCCACCAGCCCAAGAAAACTCTGAATCTTGGATGGAGACCTCGGAACCTCCCACTGCATCACGACCTCTATAATGGCCGGATCGACCAGAATACCTTTCTGGTTGACAAGGTGACCCAGAAACTACACTTCGCGCAACCAAAACTCACACTTGGAGAACTTTTCAAAAAGTCTCTCCCTCCTCAGTGTCTCCAACACTTTACTCAGGTGCTCATCATGCTGCTCTTGAGTCTTGGAATAAACCAAGATATCATCGATGAAGACTATCACAAACCGGTCCAACATCGGTCTGCACACGTGGTTCATGAGATCCACGAATGCGGCCGGAGCATTGGTGAGCCCAAATGTCATCATCACGAACTCATAGTGACCATAGCGTGTCTGAAAGGTTGTCTTCGGCACGTCGTCGTCCCTGATTCACATCTGGTGATAACCCTATCATAGATCAATCTTAGAGAACCAAGATGCACCCTGAAGTCGGTAAAATAAGTCATCAATCCTCGGGAGGGGATAACGGCTCTTCATTGTTACCTTATTCAACTCCTGGTAATCTATACACATCCGATGTGACCCGTCCTTCTTCTTCACAAACATGATCGGGGCTTCCCTTGGCGAACTACTCGGCCTGATAAATCCCTTGTCTAACAGCTCCTGTAGCTGTGTAGACAACTCCTGCATCACGAGAGGAGCCAACCAATATGTTGCCTTAGCTATCGGAGTCGCACCAGGAACTAGGTCAATCCTGAACTCTACATGCCTCTCCGGAGGTACCTCAGGCAAATCCTTTGGGAGCACGTCCAGGTACTCCAGTATGATCGGTACATCATCCACCATCACGTTAACCTTATCCCGGGTATCCATAACACATGCGACATAACCTGCGCAACCCTGCTGAAGGTAGCGCCTACCTCTCACTACAGAACACAAAGTCGGCCCATGTTGCGGCCTCTCGCCCTGAATCACTAAATCTCCCCCACTTGGGGTCCGAACTCGTACCAGCTGCTTCCTGCAGTCGATCACTGCCCCATTGGGGCTCAACCAATCCATCCCCACAATAACCTTATTCCCTTGCAGTGGATTGGGGACTAAATCCACAGAAAAATGTTCATCAAACAATTGCAGTGTACATCCCCGATTAACCCTCGCAACTCGCATTGTCCTATCATCCGCTATCTCTACATCAAGTGGATGGCCCAACTCTCCTGTAGCTCCCATAAATCGCTTGCTGAGCGCGAGCGACACAAAAGATCGGGTAGCCCATGAGTCAAATAATACCAAAGCAGATATACCGTTCACAAGGAATGATCCTATAATGAAACACATAAACATAAGCAATAAATCATTATAAATAATGAGATAAGGAGAAGATACATACCCGTCACCACATCGGGAGTTACAAGTGCCTCCTTTGCTATCAGCTGAAAGGCCCTGCTCTTCGCTACAGGCGCCTCCATCCAGGCCTGTCGGCCATCCGTAATCCTTAAGGTAGCAGGAGCGGGTGCCGCCATCTGTCCTGCTGCTACTAAACTCGGGCACTAGGACCGTTTATGTCCCCTATGATTGCACCGAAAACAAATCAGATCTGATACTATGGTGGTGGTGGTGGTAGTAGTTCAATCCCTGCTGACATGACTAGTTCAGCCGCACTTAAAGCAGTCAAAACTACCCGCCTTGCACGTCCCCCTTGTGCATCTTGCCGCAACGGTTGCGACCCTGATGGCTCTTCGATCGGTGATCTGATACCTTAGGCTTCTTGTCCGCACTCCCTGTCTGAACCCCCTTTGGTTTCCTTTTCCTCTGCATCTCTAAATCCAGCTCCCTCTCTCGATCCATCACAATCATATCCTCAAGCGTCTTGCAGCTGGATCGAATCACAAACCAGCAGATATCACTCTGCAGCATCTCATGGTATCGGGCCTTTTACATCTCCTCGTTCGCCATGTACTGCAAAACAAGAAGGGCCCTCGCCCTGAACATGTCGATGATCTCAGTCACCATCTCAGTAGTCTGCTGGAGTTCCTGGAACTCCCTAGCAAGCTGCTGCACCTCAATTAGAGGTGCAAACTCAGCCTTAGCCGAAAAGTCACTCCAAGTCATCGCATCAAGAGTTGCATCATCTCCAATGGCATGTTCAACCTCCTCCCACCAATCATGTGCCCTGTCATTCAGAAGGCAGGAAGCAAGTCGGACCTTGTCCCCCTTGAGACAATGGCTGGAACGAAAAGTGTTGGTGACATCTGCTAACCATCTGGTGCTAACAATGAGGTCTCTAGCCCCATGATAATCTGGAGCTTCACAAGATTTGAACTCCCGAAATGTCAACGTACGCATCCCTATCACGGTCGCTATCTCAGTATGGAATGCACTTAGCCTCTCATCAAGAATCTCCAAAATGCCCTCCTTGACCATACTGAAGATCACAGGAGTCTGGTAAGTGATATTGTGTGTAATATCAGATGGAATGAACTCCCTCATCTGATCATCAAGCTGCCCGGCTTCAAAGTCCGAGCTTGATCCCTCGTCGGCACCAGAACTGCCATCTGGTCTACCATGTAGCGTCACCATACTCGAAAATGTACTATAGCAATCATCTAAATACTCATCATAATTCGAAGGAGCACACACTACAAGTTCCTTGGTTTTATCTCAACCCTCCTTGACTCGGGTACAGATCCTATGCTTTTAGTAGTACGGGCCCATACTACCTTCCACATCTATCCGTACTTTCCTCAAGAACTGCCTTGACTCCACTAAGTCCCCTTCACTACTACTCCTCTCTGCTACTCTCATCCCAGGCTTGCCCTAGGTTAACCTCCATCCCACTCTCCACCATCAGCTGCATAAGAAGTCCTTGTTATTTCCCCCTAACTAGCTCGCAAATACCATTACATATCACTAAGACCAGATAATTCTTCGAATGAGAGGTCCTACCCTACAACGGTTAGACTCAAATAAGAGCTGCAAAATAAAGCTAAACCTAACCTTCTAAAATTATTTAGTCCTCGTAATATGTAACTAAACATATTCATTTACTAGTTAGTTAAAGATAACTAGGACTCCTAAAAGCATAAAGCAAGCAACATTCGAGCATTGAGTAAACAAAACCAAGCATATCCCAATCAGGCCATCATATCACTAACTAATCGGTACTAGCATACAGTTCAATAAGCTCATACACTAGGTATACAAGGCATCCTTCCTAGATCCTTAGCCCTAATATAGCATGCCGTTCTCATACACAAATAGCAGGCATACAAGGCATCCGTCCTAGATCCTTAGCCCTAATCTAGCATGCAGTTCTCATACATATATCATATCATAACAAACTTGTATGGGTAATTTGGGAGAACTTACTTGAGCTCGGTAGATTGCATGCACCACACCCTTTTCTCTTTTAAAAATCCTTTTTATAATAATAGTTTTCTTTTCGAAAATCATTATACCAAGTCCCCAGGTTGAGTTCAGACACACCCGAGAGTGTATACGAATCCCTCAAACCAAGGCTCTAATACCAACTTGTAACATTCCAAAAATACGTTCCAAAAATTTCGTTTTTAATTATTAATAAAACCATAGTTATCAAATCATCACATAAAAATCATAAGTCATTGTATCTCAAAACATCTATCAAACATATTAGAGTAAAAACATCCCAGGCTAAAATCATGGTGTGTGCACCGCAGTCATCTCGAGCTCTTCCCTTTGCTACCGAAAGTACTTGAAACCAAAACTGAAAACCGTAAGCACGAAGCTTAATGAGTCTCCCCAAACTACCATATACCATACACATAAATCATGCTATTAGGAAATACGGGCCCCACCTACACTCAAGGAGATACAGGCCCCGCCCACACTTGGCTAACTAGGAGATACGAGCCTCGTCCACACTCCTCTGACTATGAGATACGGGCCCCGCCCACACTCGTCTAACTACGAGATACGGGCACCACCCACACTCGACTAACTATGAGATATGGGCACCTGCCACACTCGGATAACTATGAGAGGCCCGCCCACACTCATCCAAGTATGAGATACGGGCCCCGCCCACATTCAGCTTCTAAGCATACATACAAGTATCACACAAACAACAAGTATAATCAAATATATCAATCAGTCCTATATCCATACTTAAATAATGTTATAAGATACAGGCATCGCCCATACTTCGCTATCTATAAGATACGGGCCTCACCCACACTCAATTACTAATCAATTCAAATAACATATACGGGTCGGCCTTGGTGCCTTCGACCCGTTCAAACCAGGAGGAAACTCACCTCACTGTTGGATGATAGCTGAAACGTCTCTGCCGAGAATCAGCTTTACTCACTCCCTTAATCAAAAGAACCCCTTAGATACCATTCCATACTCATAACCCTTAAGTGTCAACTCTGGTCAAGTTAAAGTCAAAGTGACTGCTCCGAGTTGACTCAACTCGTCGAGTTCTCATGAATCATAGAATCGTGAAATCGCGATCTAACTCGTCAAGTTTTCCTCCAACTCGCCGAGTTCCTCCTTCTCATCAGAAACGGGACTTTCCTAGTACAACTCATCGAGTTCCCTTGTAGACTCGCCGAGTTCCATTAACAAAATCGGTAATATTCAACCAAACTCGTCGAGTTCCTCTATGAACTCGACGAGTCCCTCGCATTTCTAGTCTATTCGGCCCTTTCCTCAGATCTAAGGTTCCAGAATACATATCTATATTGTTTCCATGGCATATTCCTATAAACCAACAACTTGGTGGCTTTACATGCCTCAAATGGGCCAAATCTCGAGATATAACAACCTACTTCTATGGGCATGACCTTTTCTTGGACAAGAAAGGGTCTAAGACCCTTTTTATGAATCTAAGGACCAAATAACACTAAGAATGGGAGTTTGTAGCATCAAAACTATGAAGGTTATCAAGCTTCCAACAATGGGATCGAAAAGACCCATAAAACAAGACTAAGAGAGATCTAAGCTATGAATCATCAAGTTAGGGACTTTTTACCTCAGAAAGTTGGCAAAGATGGACGAGATCCCAGATCTAGTGCTTCCAGTTAAGCTTAAATACCTTCTAGTTCTTCCAAGTCATTCATCAAGCACAAAATCACACAAAAATCCACTCAAAACTTCAAGTTTCTAACCAAGGAGCTCACAATACGATTTAGGGTTTCAGGGAGGCTGATGAGAGGCTGTGGGAAAAGATTAATTCCATTAAATAGGGTTCAAAACCCTGGAAATTAGGGTTTCATCCCAGCCGGGCTACTCATCGAGTTGAGGCCTCTCAACTAGGTTACTTAATTCCCGCGGTTCTGATAATCTCTACTCGACGAGTTTGGGGCTTCCAACTCGTCGAGTTGCTCTGCAAATATGAATAAATTATAAATTAAATGTGCACCAAGAACTAGGCGTTACAGTCTAATTTTTCCTAAGCACTTCTCCAATCCTAAATACTTACAATCCTCGTAAATACTTCCTAGTCAATTTGAACAATGTTCATTTTTATCATTCTTACCTCCTATGCCTTTTTATTTACCCCCGCTCGTCTCAAAAGTTGTCGTCGAATGCCATGTAACTCAACAAAAATGAAAAATAATATATAATATAATTATCCTACAATTATAACTACAGTTTTTATTGTTGCAACTTTATATTTTTTTGAAACCTTTTCTCTTTTTCACTTTTTTTTTCTGTTTTTTATTTATTATTTTTATCTATTCTCAATATTTTAACTTCCCATAATCACATATAAGTAAATAATAACTTAAACTTAAACTTAAACTTAGACTTAGTTGCAACTTTACTAATAATTTAGTTGGTGACTTTCTAAAAGATTCATTAGAGTATTCGGAATCCCTTAGGTCACTAATGGAGCCTATGACATTCGATGAAACCCGTGTAGCGACATTCTTTTCGTTCTGATCCGCGTTAATGTACTGCAGGTGGACATATATAAAATATCTAGCGTGGAATACTGGTAAAACGAACGAACAATAAGTGTGACTGAAATTCCCCACGTGGCTAGCTTGGCCATGCTGTGGTCTTTAAAAAATGCAGGTCTAAAAATCGAGCATATCTTTGTGGACATGTCGTGGCTACTAGGCATGCAGAAAAGTATAGTTGTTGTTTTCTTCGATTTCTAATTAGGAGAGGTAATTCCGGGATGACATAACCCTCCATGTCTGATGTTAGATCATATTCTTCAGTTTATAAGTCAATTAGGCTTGTAAATTCTCTCAAAAACTCTTATCGATCACACGTTGAACTCCTCACTTAAGCTCTCGTCATGTTCTCAGCAAAATAAAACCGTACACTCATATTATCCCGTTGAACTTAATGTCACCATTAATTCTAAAAATAAAAATAAAAACACGTAATAAAACGGAAAACATAAAACAAACATTACCATAATCCTAAATTACCAAATCCTCACACACCAAAACAATAAAAACAATATAAAACACACCAAACACAAACATAAAATAAAATAAGGATAATCATTTATTCGTCCTCATCATCCTCATCACTAACTCCACTAGCACCAACGCCTCCTGGATGCTCGGCCAAACGCTCACCCCACGAAGGTATGTAAGTGTAGTGGGGAGGCACTCCACTTAGGGGAATTAACTGTAAATGGTGCATCATTGTCTCCATTGAATACCCAATAAAATTCATGCTCCAACCAAGATCATCAATATATTGTCTTGACATAACATGATACAGGTCCATCGGTATCTCATAATCCACATGTGCACCTCGAGGAGCTCGATCGTCAACTTGTGGCATCATATTCCTCCTACCTCTTGGAACCACAACCTCATCATCCACTGGTACCGTGTAAGTTTCGTTTCCCAAATTCTTGAGTATATTCTCCGTATTGAATAAGCGTGTCTGAATTAGGCAGCCATCCTTCCTTGTAAGAAACCCGCTCATCCCATGAAGGTATGCAATTGTAGTCGTGAGTCGCTCCACTCGGAGGAACTAATTGTAAATGGTGCATCATCACCTCCATTAAATACCCAATAAAATTCATGCCCCGACCAAGATCATCATCATATTGTCTTGACATAACATGATACAGGTCCATGGGTATCTCATAATCCGCACGTGCATATCAAGGAGCTCGATCGTCAACTTATGGCCTCATATACCTCCTACCCCTTGGAACCACAAGGTCATCATCCACTGGTATCGTGTGTGACATCCCCAAAATCTCATCCAGAAAAGATCGTTTTAATTTATGCTTCTAAAATAATTTCAGAGTAAATCCATTGCTTTGAAAGAGTTGCGGAATTTGTTCCCAAAACCAAATATGATAAAATAAAGTTTATGCATTTCATGAAGAGATGTATTTTCATTATATAACAATATTCAGGATGTCATGTTCCGATAAACAGACCAAAAGCATAAACAACAAAAGATAGACCATACAACAGTTACATATAACAACTGGTCTAATATCAAAAGATTTTGATAAATCCTCCAACTTATGCTCTCGCGCCACTACCTGTAATACAACAAAACTGAGTGGGTCAGGCTTGGGAGCCTGGTGAGCATATAGGGTTTTCAACCCACAATAAATAATTATATTTAGCATCACCAACCAACAAAAACCCGATTACCCATTCCCGTTATCCTCACTTTACGTCCTTAAAACAACATCTATCTTAAGGGACCTAATCTAGGAATTTCATCGGGATGGACTTTACCGTGAGGGGTTTCCTCAGCAATAAAAGTCCTAAGGCAACCATGAGGGGATAGAGTACACCAATGAACACGTCGTTCACAACACCTACAGGTTATGAACCTGCCAGCGTTCCACTGGACTGTCTAGAAAGAGTCTGTGGTCGTCATCCATACTCCACTAGATGACTAGATCAACAAGAACATCCGAGGCCTCTCATCTGTTTATCACACATAAACTATTTACCCATGTTCTACCCAACATATTAGTAGATAAAAATATATGTTTTTATACATAGTTTAAAACCTGTATAGCATTCTCATTCAATACATATTCCAAACAACAGATGAGACACATACACATAACACGTATTTCATAGAGAATAAATCATATCTATGAGATAGAAGAAAGTGAATATACATTCACAAATATAACAAAAAAAATATACACATAACACATATTTCGTATAAAATACTTCATAATTATGCGTTAGAAGAAAGTAACTACACACTCACTTGATCAGAAGATGATCGGACAACACTACGGCTTGTAGAAGTAGTATTCTTCGGTAGATCTGGAAGATCTTCACAAAAATTGGCTTCTCGCGGGCAGAGCTTCGACTCGGGAATTGCACTTCTCGGGAACTTCGGGGCTTCGGGACTTGCTTCGGGGCTCGGGATTAATACCGGGGCTTCAGGATATTTCTTGCATGTACAACGGGGTAAAAACGCGAGAGGAAGGAAGAATGGAGCAAAAGATCTCGGCTGCCCTTGACTTCCTTTTATAGGGGCTGGAAACCTTGATTTACGCTGGGCGTAAATCCAGGTATGCTGGGCGTAACCCGGATATGCCCGTTGACTCCCCCCTTTGGATAATATCTGAATTTATATTTAAATTTAATATTTTAATTATTTAATTATCTTCAAAAATTCATATATTCCTCATACGAACTCCGTTTCCGAGGTTCTTTATATCCACGCGTAGGTGAGACTACGCTCTACAACTTTCGTTTAGACACCGTCGGCTAATTTTGACTTTATTATCATTATTTATTTTTAGTAGGCCGGGACAGGAAAACTCCGTTATAAATTCATAACTTCTTCATCCGATGTCCATTTTCGTCTGTCTTTTCACCAATGCACTACTATCAATGAGATCTTCGATTCTCGTTTAGATTGTTTCGACCAACAATCACTCGATCTCGAATTTGAGTTTCGGGCTACACACTGCTAAGATGGAATTTAGAAAAATCATAACTTTCTCATACGAAGTTAGATTTGGGCATTCTTTTTATGCACGCTCTCGGTTTAACGAACTCTACGACTTTCGATTAGATCACTAAGGTTAAATATCGCTCCATCGTAAATTCACTTTTTACGTCATTCAACGTCGTGCCAGTTCTATCGCAAAACTCCGACAGATCATAACTTCTTCGTTATAATTTGGATTTCGACATTCTTTATATATTCGGAAACCACGTTTCAACTACTACAACATTATCCATAGATAGAAGCTTTATCTAACATTTCATTTTGACACTTTTTTTCATAGTTAATTCAATTAAGTCACACAGTTAAGCACAAAACACATAATACTCAAATAATATACTTCTATTATTTCAAAACGGGTTACAAATGTTAACCTAGACTATTATATCAACATTAATGACAAGCCCAAAAACACAGGCGTTACAATTCTCTCCACCTTATAATGATTCCGTCCCCGAAATCACACATCAACAAACAAATGCGGGTAGCGACTCATCATGTCACTCTCCGTCTCCCAGGTGAGATTTGGCTCATACGTGTGTTTCCATCGGACCATCATTAACTCGACCATCTTGCGTCGCAACTTCTTAGTCTTTCAGTCAACGATTGCCTCTGGTTCTTCAGTCAACCTTTTGATCTCATTGATTCTCAACTCCGAAAGTGGAATCAAGTCGGAAACTTCTCCCGTGAACTTCCTTAAATAACACACATGGAAAGTGTTATGAATTCCATTCAGTTCTTCGGGTAATTCGAGCTTGTAAGCTTGGTTCCCAATCTTCTGAAGAACTTTTAACGGTCCAATAAACCTTGGACTTAATTTTTCCCTTTTACCAAATCTTATAAGTCCCTTCAAAGGCGAGACTTTAAGCAAAACCGAATCTCCAACTTGAAAAGTCATCGGTGTTCGCTTGTTGTCAGCATAACTCTTTTGACGATCCTGAGCTGCTAACATTCTCTCCCTAATTATTTTCAACTTTTCAGCAGTTTAATGAACTATCTCCGGTCCCATAAAATGCTTTTCCCCAGCCTCAAGCCAACAAGAGGGCGTACGACACTTTTGTCCGTACATAGCTTGATAAGGTGCCATCTTAATGCTCGAGTGGAAACTATTATTATAGGAAAATTCTACAAAAAGGTAAATGTTCATCCCAATTACCTTGGAATTCCAAGGTACATGTTCTCAGCATATCTTCAAGTGTTTGTATCGTCCGTTCGCTCTGACCATCAGTCTGTGGATGGTAAGTTGTACTCAAACACAACTTGGTACCCAATTCCTCTTGTAGACTTTTCCAAAATCGTGAGGTGAAACGGCTGTCACAATCTGATACAATCGTTAACGGAACACCGTGAAGCCTCACAATTTCCTTCACATAAGAATTCGCAAGCTTATCCGTAAACCATTTCTCCTTGGCGGCTACGAAATGCGTACTCTTAGTGAATCAATCAACGACCACCCAAATCATGTCGTGACAATTCTTTGTTCTGGGTAGTTTAGTGACAAAATCCGTAGCAATGTCTTCCCATTTACCCATAGGCACAGGTAAAGGTTCTAAACTCTTGTATGGTTTCTGATGTTGTGTATTGAATCTCGCACAAGTCACACACTCGGCCACATACTTTGTAATATTAAGCTTCATCGTCGGACACCAGTAATAGGGTTACAGGTCCCTATACATCTTAGTGCTGTCGGGATGAATTGAGTACATGGTTTTGTGAGCTTCTTCTATCTGAATATCTCTGACTCCTCCTGTCTTAGGTATCCAAATCCGATATTGGAACACCTTCAGTCCATGACGGTTTACACCGAACACTAATGTTTTGCCCAAACGTTCTCCCTTTCGGTCATTCTTCTCAGAAGCTTCCTATTGACCTTTCTTTATACTTTCCACTATTATCGAGACAACTTCAATTCTCAAAGCTCTTGGCCTCTTCCTTTCAAGATTTACTTTCCGACTGAGAGCATCAGCAACAAGATTTGCTTTACCGGAGTGGTAAAGTATCTCAAGTCGTAGTCCCTAAGTAACTCTAGCCAGCGTCGTTGCCTCATATTTAATTCCTTCTTATTAAAGAGATATTGGAGACTCTTATGATCAGTGAAAAGTTTGCACTTCATGCCATAGAGGTAATGCCTCTATATCTTCAGTGCAAAGACTACCGCTGCCAACTCCCAGTCATGAGTCGAGTAGTTCTTTTCATGCTCTTTCAACTGTCGAGATGCATATGCGATCACCTTTTCCTTTTAGGTCAAAACACAACCCAACCCAACACCTAACGCATCGCTATAAACAACGAAGTCTTCAACTCCATCGGGTAGAGAAAGTATCGGTGCCTTGCATTGTTTCTTCTTTAGCTTCTCAAATGCTTCTTTATGCTTATCACTCCAAGCATAAGTAGCTCCTTTGTGGGTCAAAGCTGTTAATGGAGTAGCAATCGAAGAAAAGCCTTGGATAAACCTTCGATAATATCCAGTTAATCCTAAAAAGCTTCGGATCCCCGTGGGACTTTTCGGTTGTTCCCACTTCATCACAACTTTAATTTTTGCTGGATCAACCATTATCCCTTCTTGGTTGACCACGTGACCCAAGAATTGGACTTCTCGAATCCAAAAATCACATTTGGAGAACTTATCATACAACTTATCCTTCTTCAAGACTTCTAACACTTCTCGCAAGTGTCTTCCATGCTCCTCTTAGCTTTTCGAATAAATCAGAATGTCATCTATGAACACTATCACAGATTTTTTAGGAACGGATTACAAACCCTGTTCATTAAATCCATGAATGCTGTTGGAGCATTGGTTAGTCCAAACGACATAACCAAAAACTCGTAGTGTCCATATCGTGTTCTGAATGCAGTCTTCTCTATATCCTGCTCTCTTACTTTCAGCTGATGATATCCTGACCTAAGATCGATCTTCGAGAAATAGCTCGAACCTTGTAGTTGATCGAACAGGTCATCAATCCTCGGCAACGAATATCTATTCTTTATTTTTGCCTTGTTCAGATCTCTGTAATCGATGCACATTCTCATACTTCCATCTTTGTTCTTCGCGAATAACACCGGAGCTCCCCAAGGTGATGAACTAGGTCTAGTGAAACCTTTGTCCAATAACTCCCGAAGTTGCATCATCGGCTCCTTCATCTCCGTCGGTGCTAATCAATAAGGTGCTTTTGTTATAGACGTCGTCCCTGGTAACAAGTAGATTCTAAACTCCACTTGTCTATTAGGCGGTAATCCCAGAAGATCTTCGGGAAATACTTCCAAATAATCACACACAGCAGGAATGCTCTGCATCTCCTTTTGCTCCTTCTTAGCATCGATCACGAATGATAGATACGATGTACATCCTTTGGCCAAACACTTTCTGGCTTTCATCATTGAAATGATTCCAGAATTTACTCTGTGTTTATCTCCATACACCATAAACGGCTCTTTCCCTGACGGGTTTACTTTTACTATCTTCTTCTTGCATAATATATCGGCATCATTGGCGCTAAGCCAATCCATTCCCAACATGATGTCGAAACCGTTAAGTTCGATAGGCAATAATTCCTCGTGAAACTTACTCCCATTCAAGTCAATTAAGATGTTTTTCATACGATGGCTAACAGGTACAAACTTGCCACTAACAATTTCGACTAATAAAGCATGATCTAGTCTATCGATAGGCAAAGCTAGTTTTCTACCAAATTCATGCGAAATAAAGGAGTAGTTGGCTCCAGAATCAAATAAAATTTGGGCAGGCAATTCGTTTATGAGAAAGACACCTAGCTTCATCTTTAGCAGCTTCCAGTGTCATTTGGAAGGCTCTCGCCTTCGGATTTGGTGGAATGTTGGGTCGTGTTATGTCCTTCTTTTTTGGGCAGTCGCTAGACATGTGTTCCTCCTCACCACAACCATAGAAAATTTCTTGGTGAGAGTGCATTCGTTGGCAAAATGCCCTAGCTTTCCACATTTGAAGCATGTGGTCACTACGTCACATTTTCCGTGATGCTTCTTCTTACATTTGTCGCACCATTTCGCTTTGCCTCCTCCTACTATTGAACTAGACTTCGAGAACTTGTTTTTCTTGTTGGACCCTGAAGGTCCATTGAACTTCCTTTTCTCACCAACATCTATCCTTTCCAGACCGTTTTCCTTCTGGGCCTCCACATTCTTAGCTGCTCGAATAGCTGTCTTCAGAGTGGTTGTCATCTTGACTGTCGGGCCAAAGTCGGCAGGCAGTCCATTAGCGAACCTCTCAATCTTGGAGAGTTTCGTTGGCACTAGGTACGGAAATAACTTCATTTTCTCAGTGAATGCAGTAGCATATTCGTCTACGCTCATTCTCCCCTTCTTCAAGTTTTGGAACTCATTGTTCAGATCAATCAGATCTATCTCTGAACAGTACTGCACCCTTAGTTGTTCCAAGAACTCCTCCCATGACATTTTTAGGGCTTCTCCTCGTGGAATAGTATTTGCCAACAACTTCCACCAGCTCATGACTCTAGTCTTTAATTGTCTAACTGCAAAGACAGTCTTCTGTTTGTTGCTACAGTCGCAACTTTCAAATACCATCTCCATTTCGGAGATCCAATCCATAATCTCAACAGGCTTTGGGCTTCCAGAAACACTTGGCGGATTGGCGCCCAAGAAATTTTTATACATTCGCCCATCCGTGTAATTTCCCCTTTCCGTGTCATTCCTTTGTTCTCCTTGAGTCCCAACTTGACTCACAATGCAACTATTGTTCCCTTCCTTTTATTTCTTGGGAATCAGTTCGGGTTCCACATTGGGTATGATAGGTTCGTCCCTATTTCCATGCAACATTTGTCGGATTTCTTCCCTTTGCTCGGCTAACATAGCCCGAATCATGGCCTGCACTCCAGCCATGGTGATTGGTTATGGTGCAGCAGCTACAACAGGTGCTTGCTCAATCACAGGCGGTTGAGGCTGTTGATTTCTGTTTTCATTTGCATTTCCAAATCCGCTTCTTGTTCTTGCCATTCTTGATCTATACATCGAATAATGTGAAATTTAGATCTTTATTCACGATAGATATTACGATCTTCCATATCACTCCGAAACGTTTACATGCTAGTTCTAATACTGTCGTCATACGCTTAGAATCCTAAACACATAAGGTTTCCAGATATGGTTGGGAACAAACCATAGATACGAACAAATAATATCATATATGGCAAACATATAACATTTAGCACATAAAAGCATTTTAGGAAACTTTCCTAAAATAAACTAGTGCTCGTGTCTATAATATCACAAACACTTATCTCACAATCTTCACTTACCATTCTAAGTTTAAGTCTCGAAATCCTACAATTTCCTAGTTCGGTTAAACTAATGCTCTAATACCAACTGTGACATCCCCAAAATCTCGGCCAGAAAAGACCGTTTTAATTTATGCTTTTAAAATAATTTTAGAGTAAATCCATTGATTTAAAAGAGTTGCGGAATTTGTTCCCAAAACAAAATATGATAAAATAAAGATGTCATGTTCCGATAAACAGACCAAAAGCATAAACAACAAAAGATAGACCATACAACAGTTACATATAACAACTGGTCTAATATCAAAAGATCTTGATAAGTCATCCAACATATGTTCTCGCGCCACTACCTGTAATACAACAAAACTGAGTGGGTCAGGCTTGGGAGTCTGGTGAGCATATAGGGTTTTCAACCCACAATAAATAATTATATTTAGCATCACCAACCAACAAAAACCCGATTACCCATTCCCGTTATCCTCACTTTACGTCCCTAAAACAACATCTATCTTAAGGGACCTAATCTAGGAATTTCATCGGGATGGACTTTACCGCGAGGGGTTTCCTCAGCAATAAAAGTCCTAAGGCAACCATGAGGGGATAGAGTACACCGGTGAACACATCGTTCACAATACCTACAGGTTATGAACCTGCCAGCCTTCCACTGGACTGTCTAGAAAGAGTATGTGGTCGTCATCCATACTCCGCTAGATGACTAGATCAACAACAACATCGAGGCCTCTCATCTGCTTATCACACATAAACTATCTACCCATGTTCTACCCAACATATTAGTAGATAAAAATATATATTTTTATACATAGTTTAAAACCTGTATAGCATTCTCATTCAATACATATTCCAAACAACAGATGAGACACATACACATAACACGTATATCATAGAGAATAAATCATATCTATGAAATAGAAGAAAGTGAATATACATTCACAAATATAACAAAAAAATATACACATAACACATATTTCGTATAAAATACTTCATAATTATGCGTTAGAAGAAAGTAACTACACACTCACTTGATCAGAAGATGATCGGACAGCACTACGGCTTGTAGAAGTAGTATTCTTTGGTAGATCTGGAAGATCTTCACAAAAATTGGCTTCTCACGGTCGAACACTCTAAAAGATCTGGCTAACAATGTAACCAACATCCCACCATAAATGGGAGCCCCACGTCGACTCTTCCTAGCCCTCTCAGTCAAGAAATATGTCATACAGTAAGGAAGGTGACAATAGATATTTGGTGTAATGATACACCCCAGAAAAAAAACGTCCAACAAAGTAACTCTACCCCCCTCCTTTTTTTGTTTGATGGAGAATGTAATCAACCTATGGATGAATTGATGAAAAGCCTTCCTAACTTTTCCTTCGTTTGTTGTTCCTCCTGTGTATGGACCATTTGCTATCTCAACCCAACACCCAGATTCATTAACTTCCGATGGAAACCTCTTATGACAATGCTCCAAAAAGACAACAAACTCAAGAGATGTAGCCACCGATATCTTGTACAACTCCAAACCTCAAGCTAATTCCACAAGACTAACTTACCATCTTCTCCCCCGAGACAAAATGTGAAATTTTCAGGATCATTCACGTCATCCTTTCTCATGAAACACACCATGGAGAAAAATTCCACACAAAGCTCCACGCAAACTGGTTCTTGGATCCTAAACAAATGCCTCTATATGTTGCAAGTAAGGCGGATTTTGTCTTGTAGAAATAATTTTGTTAAATACGGCTTAACTTCTCTCAAGAGCCCCACAACTTCAGTCCAATCCCAATCCAACATAGGTGGGACTTCAATATCTTTAGTACTTAACTAATTTAATTTGTTCTTCCACTCTTGATATATTTTGGGTGCCACAACATGTGGAAAATCATACCAAGGGAATTCCCGATGTGATGGTTGCCTTCTGGACCCTATTTCTGCAAAATCAAACAACAAAACATATCCAACAACAAACCAAAATATCAAATAAATAAGAAAATAAAAGTTCTTTTCCCTGCCCCAGTGCCCACGTTGTGGACACAATACCCACGTCGTGGCGTATGAACAACAAGAACACATCCTTTCAAAAATCAAGCACAATTTGTTGTAATCAGTCAATTCCATTCAAAGGTGTTTTATCCAGGGCATGGTGCGAGACCTATAAACCTAAACCAAGCAATAAAAATGTCAAAATTCGTGCAAAATTCGAACGAACATATAAACCCTAACTTTTTCCATTTGTTGAAATCAGTCCTAATCTTAAAATCAAACCCCCAACAGTAGATATTATGTTGTAAATAGCAATTGAGAGTAACAAATTACTAACCTTGGTTGAAGAATCGAACAAAAGTTGACAAGAGAAAGAAGAAAGATAGGAAATCGGTTGTAAAGGGAAGGTGACGACGTAACATCCAGAAAATTTCAACAATTTTTTTTAGCTTTTCAAAACAACCCATTCATTGAAAAGGTAGTTACAAAAACCATTGTTTCTAAAACATTACTTAAAAATCGGAATCGTTTACAACATAGTTTTCAAAACATTTTCATTAGCAGAGTCTCCAGATTCATAAGCCCCAAAAACGTGAGGATGTGTACGGTCACGGCTTCACCTTGCCACGGTCCACTAAAGTACCTAAAACCATACACCAAAACTGTAAGCACGAAGCTTAGCAAGTTCCCCCAAAGTACCAATCAAAAAATAACACATAAACAAACAACATACTATGGGTCCAATCATTCTCGGGGTGGAATACCCCAGGTCCCTCAACCATCGGGTTGGAATGCTAACACATTATAGGTCCAATCAACCATCGGGTTGGAATACCCTAGGCCCCTCAACCATCGGGTTGGAATGTCAACAAACTATGGGTCCAATCAACTATCGGGTTGGAATACCCCAGGCCCCTCAACCACCAGGTTGGAATGCCAACACACTATGGGTCCAATCAACCATCGGGTTGGAATACGCTAGGCCTATTGGCTTACGCACAAAGCAGAGAAGCCTCAACTACCAATCACACATGTGCACATATAACAGATAATCATATAACAATCTACAACTAGTCAAACATATCTAACAGATCACTAAGCATAGCATCATCCTATCTATCAGGATACCGATCTAACAGATCATAACAACATAACACCATGCATAATGGGATATCAATCCAATGGTCCGACATTGGTGCCTTCGACCCACAAGTATAGTGAGGAAGACTCACTTCTCAAGAAGTGTGGAACTGATAAGGTTTGACTCCAAACTTGGTCCGACATTGGTGCCATCAAAATCCCAAAATACCCAAAATGCCCTCAAAAGTCAAACTTGGTCAAAGTCAAAGTCAACGATCAATGTCAACAGTCCATGTTGACCCAACTCGTTGAGTGCACGAATGAACTCGTCGAGTTTCTATAGTACTCAGAAGGTCTGGAAAACCCAAGCCAACTCGCCGAGTTGGTTGGAAAACTCGACGAGTTTTCCCCAGCTTAACACATTCAGTTGATTCTTCGATTTGAGGGACTCTAAGGCTCAGATTTAAAACTCAAATGTTGTATAAAAGGATAAAGTTTCCAACTTTATCCTTTGGGGATACTCCAAGTGCTCAAAAACCCATCCACAAGGTTTGAAAACTCAAGGGCTTAACCAGTAATCACAAAGTCCTTGAGATCTAGAAACCCAACCTTTCCAAAAGAGATTCTAGCTTCAACGTCAACCCAAAGGTTGGTGCTTTATAGACATGCATGTCCAATGCATGTCTTGAACCCAAAATGGGTCAAAAAGGGGAACAATATGACCTAAACCCCATGTATGGCATCAAAACTTGGCAAAAGACTAGATCCAAACTATTACAAGGTCACCTTGACCTGGAGATTCATAAAGTTGCAACCTTTATGAGATCCATCAAATGTAACATCCAAGAATAAGGAGAAAATGGACAAAACTCAAGATCTAGCTACATAAAGGAATAAAAATCAGATCTTGGACACTCACCAAGGTCCAGAAGAGTGTCAAACTGAAGATGAGAGCTTTGCTTGCTAGATCCTTGCTTCCTTCTTCCAACTTTCTTCTTCTTTTGCTCCAAAATACCACACTAGCTCACAAATGAGAGGGAAGGATGATTAGGGTTCACAAGGGCCGATATGAGGGTTTATAGGTTGATAAAAAGATCAGCCCTAGGGACTTAAGGGGATTATATAGGGTACAAAACCCTAAAATTTAGGGTTTCCCACCCAGCCATCAACACGTCGAGTTCCCCTCATCAACTCGCCGAGTTGGTCCATAAAAATGTGCAGCCCAAAAGCCCTTCAACATGCTGAGTTGAGGCTAATAACTCGTCAAGTTCCGATGAGAATACATGCTTAAAGAATCAAATCTCATACCTGGGAATAGGGATGTTATAGACAGTGTGGGAGAGATTGTATGGTAAAGAAAATAAGTCAAATAACCGATTAGGATTTAAAAGAAATTTACTGTGTTAAAAATGGGCCCACGCCGTGGCATTTCAAAGTTCCTTGATGTACATGATTTTATTGCAGCCCAGGCCATGGGAACGCTGCCCACATAGTGGCTACTGTATGTATGATTTTTTTTTTTAAATTTTCCTTCAAAAATCTAGCACACCCCACACTTGTTCGTTGTAGTATAGTGGTAAGTATTCCCGCTTGTCACGTGGGTGACTCGGGTTTGATCCCCGACAATGCCACCAAAAACTTGATACGAAATTTAAATACCAATTTTTAATTTATAAACCAACTACTTAAACTAGCTAATGCGTTAGGCAGTGTACCTAATCAAACAGTAATATAGCAAGAAAATAGGGTGTCGAACACAAGGGGAACATGAATGATTAAAAGCTAATTTATCTACTAAAGTTAACTAATTTAAAAGCAATTAAATAAGGCGTTTTCTCTGGTTTTACAAGTCCAACTTACTTAAAAACAGTTATCACCAAAAAGGATTAAACTAACAAAAAACAATTCAAATTAAGGATTAAAACAAGATATTCAAGAGACTTTCATTTAGATACGATTCACATTACTTATATGGTTGATTTCTTGGAAAAGTGCAATAGATTGAGTTGTTTGCTGCTTATCGATTCCTAAGTTGATTAGACTTTATGATCAAAACAATATTCTATTTGTAAAACTAATTCACTCATACATTGATTAGGTTGACAAACAAATAAGATTTCTAGTATTAAATTCGAGTTATGCTAGACTTGAACTAATGATTGACATTAATGGATAACAATACATGAATGATCATCACATATTAACTTCCACCTTAATGTATCTACTCTTCTATTTAACCATAGGTTTATGATCAAACCACTAGTTTTACAACTTTGATGGTCACAAATTCATAAGATTCAAGTTTACCAAACAAGAATGATCATCTAATTCAGAAAAAAACTCAGCAACATACAGAAGAAGTAGTTTTCATTAACATAAAAGGTTCTTTAACAAGCTATCATAACAAATAAGCAACCAACAACAATCCAAGATCCAATAAATCAACACATAGTCATATTGATCCTCTGTTCTTAACAAAAGTTAGGGTTTTTAGCCCATGATTACTGAAAACATTTAAAATTGAAGTTCACAGTGGAAAACATAATGAAGAACAAGGTAAAGAAGGTTTAGAAGTATTATTGCCTTAAATCTTATAAAAAACTTAACTTCATTCGAAATATGATTTTCTTCTGTCTTCCAGCATGTCTCTGGCCTCCAAAAGTTAAAAATAACTTAAAGCATAAGGTAGGGTTGAAGGATTGGACGTTTATTTATAGTTTCCTAAAATATGATCCCCACACTGTGGCTAAAGCGTCCATGGCATGGCAAACATTATTCATGTGTGTTCCTCATGTATGACAGATGGGTCGCAAATTTTCCTCTCCCTACGGTGTGGCCAAAGCCTCCACATCGTGGGCTTTATTCTCAGTAAACGACTTTGTCTTCGGTTGACCATGTCCAATCTTTCCCGTTTCCATCTCCGCATTTTACTTCCTTTTAATCCCAAGCATCGCTTCGTTGTTGCAAAATAGAATTTAAACATATTAAGTACCTTTTGTTCCATAATGAGCATGAATGTAGCAAAAAGTACTAAGAAAATGCATGAAATATATAACTAATTATGCACATATTAAAATACCTCACACTTGAGTTTTGCTTGCCCCCAAGTTAAACTGGATTTTATTATCATCATACCATCACATCAAAACCCTAGCCACCAACATCGCACATGACATCCATTTTAAGCTCATCCATTACATCAAGACCGCAATGAATATATTTGTGTCTAATTTTTCCTAAGAACTTCTCCAATCCTAAATACTTACGATCCTGATAAACACATCTCAATGAATTTGAACAACGTTCATTTTTATCATTCTTACCTCCTATGTCTTTTTATTTACCCCCGTTCATCTCAAAATTTATTGTCAAATGCCAAGTGACTCAACAAAAAATGAAAAATAATATATAATAAAATTATCCTACAATTATAACTACACTTTTTATTGTTGAACTTTATATTTTTTTGAAACTTTTTCTCTTTTCACTTTTTTCTGTTTTTTTTAAATTTTTTATCTTTTCTCAATATTTTAACTTCCCATAATAACATATAAGCAAATAATAACTTAAACTTAGACTTAGTTGCAACTTTACTAATAACCTAGTTCGTGACTCTCTAAAATATTCATTGGAGTATTTGAAATCCCTTAGGTCACTAATGGAGTCCATGACATTTGATGAAACCCGTGTAGCAACATTCTTTCCTTTCCGATCTGCGTTAATGTACTGCAAGTATGTAACATCCATTTTTTGGTATGTATTTTTCATTATCCTTAATATGTTTAGTTTATTGAAAAATGTTAACTATGAAGTAAACCTTAAAGTGTGGGGCCCTTATTCTAAAGAATGTGCGGCACGATTTCCGGCTCCTCCCAATTACATGATTTTAGGGTTTAATAAGTATTTAAGCACACTTATGGCATAGGGTTTGATCATTCTCAACCTCTTCACTCATAAACAAACCCCTAGAGAAATCCTAACCTCCTATCTTTCTTTCTCTCTCTCTCTCTCTCTCTCTCCCTCTCTCTCTCTCATTTGGAGCTTGAAATCTCTTTTGGAAGCTCATTTCTCCTATATTTGGTGTGAAACTTGAACATCAAGTTGTTGTAAGGTGTTTGGGTGTTGAGCTCAAGTGTAGATCCATCAAACTTACTCCACTTCTAGACCATTGTGTGTAAAAAGCTTCAATCTTGATCTCTAGTTTGTTAGATATTGCCTTATGTCCTTTTTATGCCTTGTTTTGCCTTTTTGGTGTGGGATCTTTGTGTTGAATGGACTCAATCACCTTTCATGCACTATATGATGTTTCTAGAGTATTATGAGTTAATAAAGGTTAGACCTTTACCCCCCCCCCTCTTCAAGCCATGCAATCCTTAGTAGTGTTTTAGACCATTTTGAGTGCAAAAGCTTAGATCTTGGAAGTTTGTGGCCTTGTAATGGGTAAAGTTGCAAACTTTATCCCTTATGGCATCATGTTGATTGAGATATGAAAGTGAAAGCGTTGGATTTATTGGAGTGAGTTAGGAAAGATGCATTTTGGGACTTTATGAGACTTTAAGTTTAAATCTTGGTATATTTGGAAGGGCTTAATGGATAAATTTGGTAACTTTATCCATTTAGACCTTATGGGAGTTCTGATATGGAATTTGGGGTATTGACTTAATGGATTAAGTCACTTTACCCTTTGAATAAAGGCAAAGCGTGGTGCTCTTTTCCGTTGCGTGTGGCGCTTTGTAATTTGTCTAGAATGTGCTTGTTTTAAGCCAGAGCCCATTATTTTGTCTTCTAGCAAAGCGTCGGGTGCTTCTTAAGCACACGACATACATATTAACAAATTGTTGACTGGGTTGACTTTTTTACTCAGTTTTACCTTGAGTCGATGTTTGGGGTTGTGTCCTTGGCTAAGATTAGACCTTGTGTTATTGAGAAATACATTATACTCTGATTGGATTTCGACTAGATAATTGTATGGTTTTGGTATGTTTAAAAAAATTATGGTATTTTTGGGACGTTACAAGTTGGTTTCAGAGCCTTGGTTTTAGGGATTTAGGTACATTACCGGGTATGTCTGAACTCAAACTAAGGAATTGATAAATCTTTTTTGAAAGGAAACAAAAAATTTTCTAAAAGATTAGTACAAAGAAAGGGGTGTGATGCGTGCAATCATCCAAGCTCAAGTAAGTGATTCCCAAAATATTCATACATAAATGTGTTGGATTAAGGTGTCTAAGCTCATAACTAAATTGATATATTCTTGTAATTAGAAGCAAAGTCCTTTCGGGTTGCCCTCATGACCATAAATAGATATAACTGATATTAGTATAGAGAAGTATAATTTATTAGATTATTATATGAATAATAAACGAATTGGAATTTATGGGAAAATGATTTGTTAATATATTATGTGATTAATATATTAATTGGAAATAGATAGTTGATTTGTTGATTTATTATGTGATTAATACATTTAATATGAAATCAATTGTTTAATAATTGATTTGTTAATTTATATCATTAATAAATTAATGTGAAATCAATTAGAATTGATTAATTATTAATCAGAATTAATCTGGAATTAATTCAGGGTTAATTGGAATTAACTGAAGGTGCAAGGAGTGAATTGTAATTATACAATAGTTGAACAAAACAAGAAATTCTATAACCCTCCATGGTATGGATGGTTTTGAAGGGTTTCCTAGGGTTTGTGGAAGTTTCATGGTTGTATATAAGGAAAGGATTTAAACTAGAATTAAATCTATTATTTAATCAATTCAAATCTTGCTTTGTGTGCAAGTTATCTAAACTATAAATAGGACCCTTGGCTTGTAAATTTCGTTTACCATATTACCTGTAAGCAAAGGAACGAAGTTTCCCTCATATCTCCTCTCTCATCCTCATTATAGGGTTTTTGGTTTTGGGTGTAAGCCATTAAAGGCATCATCCTTTTGGTGCTAGCTTTCTAAGACAAACAAACACAATGGATTGAAGTGATTTCTTTACTACAACAAATCAAAGGTATGTAACCCTAATCCCATGTATATTTCGATTATAATTGGTTTCCCTTAAGGTTCTTGATGTTCATAGTTTATTGCTATCAATTAGAGAAAACATATATCCTTTATAGGTTGTATGTAAACTTAAGGGTTAAGATTTTCGCTTCATATGTATTTTAATAACCTATATAACCTTCGTTGGTATCATAACCATTGTTTTCTATTGATTGTGAATAATATGAATAGATCAAAAATTAGGGTTTATAGAAAATAAACCTTATCCCTTTGAATTTTTTTGACTTGGCTAGGGTTTCTTGAAACCTTAGCCTCCATCCCTTATTTTCAATATTGTCTTAGGGTTTCCTAGGGTTTCAAGTTTCCTTAATTATTATTTTAAATGCCTTAAAATTTGAATAACTTTAACTTGGTAACCCTATCCCTTAATTTTCGAAAATTAGAAGGTTATATGATTAAATTTTAATTATTTAATTAATAGTTTAGTTGAAAATAATTATTTAATTCCTAAATGATTTAAATTAATTTAATTAAAATTTTAATAAAAAGATAAAGATTAAATCATAATTGGTTTAAATTTAATTAATTAAAAGTTTAATAATTAATTTTAAACCTTGTATTTTGAAAAGTTTTAAAATACACCTTATATATATATATATATATATATATATATATATATATATATATATATATATATATATATATATAAACCGTTAATTAGTATATGTATAAGAAAAAGTCAGTCAAATCATTAATAAACCTCATTCACAAAGCCATATTATAAAGAGGGTATACGGAAATGGCATATAAAATGACCGTTGAATGACTGTCTTTTTCACCCATCGCTCTCTTGTGTGGTGGAGGGTCGTTAGCTAAACGGGTTCGATAGGACATAATCAAGATTAATAGTATTATCTATAAAGTACTAGAACCTTCTTTTAAAATCTCACTCTAGTTATTTTAAGAAAAATGTGAAATGTATGTTAATCCATGAAAACACACATCATTTATTTATTAGTCGTTAGTGGAGTGTGTATGGTTAACCGACACACTAATGTGAGACTATAAAGATGAAATGATGAAACACCATGTGTTTATAATTGTTGATGGAGCGTGTGTGGTTAACTGACAGATCAATGAGATATTATAAAACCGATTGAGGGTATTTAAGTGGGTTTGCATGGTTGTTCACATTCTAATTGTGGTCCTCCACATCCCAGTCGCAATTGGTAAAAGCATAATCTAATATTAAACATGCCATTGATTCTTCAATGAAAATCTCAAAAGATCTAGGAGTTTCATATGATTGAAATTGGTGAATTGATTCTACCTACCTAAAATAGATTCATGATATGACTATGACATCCCTATTCATATTACGAAATGAAAATATGAATCCTAGCCTTAATTTAATTTATGAGTTAATAATTGAGGATTAAAATCAACTAACTTGAATCGCCCTTATCCCAACTTTAGGTGTCTTATGAAGATAGAAATGGTCTTCCTCGTTCTTATGGAAATGTTTTTCCTCAATCTTTTGGAGATGGTCTTCCACATTCGAGTCAAGGTGGAATTATTTTCCCTTCCTTAGGAAATGGTGGAATTCAGCATCGTCTTCCTTCAACTCTTCCACCTCCTCCTCATTTGACTCTCCCAATGTCGCATTTTCCTCGAGTTGAGAGATATAAAACAATTCAAGCCATATTGGCATGTAAACATGAAGATGGAAATTCTGCATGTGCGCATGTTCTGAAAATGAAATTGTACATTGACAAATTGGAAATAATAGGCATCGTATTCCCGAAGGAGCAAGCCATTAATTTGGTTCTTATCTCGCTTCCTAAGTCATATGGCCAGTTCGTTAAGAACTTTCATATAAGGAATCTCGATGTGACCCTAATTGATCGGACCTAAATGTTGGTAGTTGCTGAAGTAGAAATGCTTAAGGACACAACTAAACAAGAAAGGATTATAGGGTCTAATCCCAAGGTTTCCATGGACATTGACAATGGTAACATTTGTGATTAAGAAAAGGTTTCTCTTCCCAATCGAAAAGGATCGACCAAGGTCAAACCATTTCATCGTATGGTAAAGAATAATGCTTGTTCTAAGATCATTCTATATATTGACGCCAATGAGTCCGTTTTTGTTTCTACTACCAATTGAAGGGACACTAGAAGCGAAGCTGCCCAAAATACTTGAAGATCTTGAAGATGGTAAAGTTAATTTGTGTGACTCTGCTTCAGGTACATCCATTATCTAACTCCATTATAAGCTCCTATTCATAGACTCTTAATACATGATATGCTGATCACATTTTGATGGTATTTTGGGATCTAAAAGAAAGAAGGAAGCTTAAGCAAAAGTGAGCTAATTCTGATCGAGGGAAATAGACTTTTGTGGCATGGTTCGATGGTCAGAATTTGGAGCTACTACTAAGAAGTTAGGATAGTTTTAATAGATTTCTATTACTCTTTAGAGATGTCTAGGAATATAGTTTTTGATTTTATGCATTGTAAGGACAAGTTCCGATTTTCTTTTTAGAAATAAAATGAAGTTTTGGTTTATGAAGTTGCCTTATTTGTATTTCCTTGCAACGACATTTATGAAAGTGTTGGTTATGTTTCTAATATTGACAATATTAATAGTGGATTTGATTCTTTTAGAACGTGCTTGTGGTAGTGTCATAATTGACCAAGTGAAAAGAAATCTCATCACCAATTTTCAACTGGTTAGAAAATTGGAGTCAAACAATTCCAATTGCATGATGCATTAGAATCTTGTTCATTGGAAAATTATGACTAATTTGTTGTTCACATGTTATGTGATGCAAGTGAAGGACTAATGGATCTAGTACATGTTAATATAAACTCTTCAGATCCACCACAAAGGACGATAACTCTATTCATCATGATTTACTGACGCTTCAACAAATATGATTATGTTTATAAGATTAAACATAATTCTAATACTTTTGAAAAGGTTCAAAGAGTGGCAGAACGATAGAAGAATCTATAAGGCAGAAAGATAAAATATTCTCCAATCTGAAAGGAAAGGAGAGTACTTTAGTATCATGTTTTATGATCATCTTATTAATTCTGGAAGTGTATCACAATTAATCCTCGAAGAACATCTTAATGCAGTCATATGACTAATAAGAGGAATCTAACATTATTGGAAATGGTTCCATCATAGATGAGTCATACTTTGTTCCAATCAAGTTTTAGAGCCATGCTCTAGTAACTGTAAATCATATCTTGAAACTCATTTCAACCTAAGAAAGATGATAAAGCCTCATAATATGTGCAGTAAAGAATGCTTTCCTCACTCTAGCACATTTAGAATTGGAGTTTTGATGTTTTCTTTGATCGAGAAACAAAAGATAAATTGAGTCCTATTATATGGAGTGTTTTCTTATCGGGAATCTGCATAAATGTTTGAATATTTGTTTTAGATCATCAAGGAATGTTCCTTGAGAGAGAACTTATATGTCAAGAATTTAGTGGGATTCATATTGTTCTTGAGAATTTTAATAGTCAACCGACAATAAACCTTTTAGTTATCACTAGCACATGGCCTGAGGTTGATAACATGTTGTGTTTAATAGACATATTCTTATGTATGTGCACTTCCAATTGGGTTGACAAAGCTTATGAGTTCCATGTTCTTCATTTAAGTACAAAAGGCAAAGCACGTTGGCTTGTGAAAGTATATTGATCAATATGAGTGAGCTGCTAACAACATGGAAGCACTGGTAGGCCCTTGTGCTGTTAGAGGGGAAGAAATTAAAATAGCGAAGTTCGGTCCATGAAGGAAAGCTGGATTTGATTTTGTTTTTTTTTTCTGAACCTTATCTTATGGCTGTAGGTTGGAAATGGAAGATCCACATGGATAGGAATGCATGAACCTTGAAATCTAAGTGGAAAAGGTTTCGCTATAATTCATGAAAATGATTATGAGGAAATACTTAGTAGATTTTAATATCTGATATAGATCAATATGGATATTGGTTATGTTAGTTGCATTCTGAAATTCACAATATGATTACGACATCCTTCTTCATATTTTAAATTGTAACGAATGGCAAAGAATTGTTTGAACTTTCAAGATATATATATATATATATATATATATATATATATATATATATATATATATATATATATATATCGGTCTTGAAGGGCTTAAACACACAAATTCAACTAAGGTGTATAAGCTTAAGAAGTCTAGTTGGAGACTTATCAAAGCATCACGTGACAGAAATCTGCACTTCCTTAAGAAAGTCAAAGGGTATCGATTTCTAGTAGTCCAATTGATTTTTGCATGCGTGTCAAAGCTAATGGAAGTATAAATGTTATGGTGTTATTTCATGTTGACAATATTATTCATAGGGAATAATGTCTCTAATTTGCAAAGTTTGGGAATTGTTTCACTATAGTAAACTTAAGGGAGAGGGAACTCATACTTCATTTCGACTCTAAAAGATTTTGATTGTATGGATTAATAGAACTTAGTCAAAGATATATATATATATATATATATATATATATATATATATATATATATATATATATATATATATATATGAATATCATGTTGAATGTTTCAACATAAGAGATTCGATATATAGAAATTAATATTATATCAAGAGATTGAACATATATCAAATCTTTATGTAAGACATAATGAGTCGAGTCTCATATGATTCGAATATAGGATTGATTACATATGATATAATATTCGCTTATTCTAAATTTTCAAATGTCTTAAGCGTTGTGTGAAAAGGACTAGAATTTCATGTTACTAATGTTGTTAAACAACTGTCAAAAACATTCTGAGGCTTACCAAAGACTGGTTGCTTGTGGATAGTTGGGAGTACTATATTGGTAGGAAAGACCATAGTGACACATTTTAGATTAAGATGGTTCTTGGTTAAAATTGATGGTCATATGGGAATATGGAAATATTTCCATAATAGGACATGCTTGTAGAATCTACATGTGAGTTGGAAACCGTAACAACCCAAATTTTCAATAAAATTTTTCATTTTTAATTAACCAAATCATTTTCATAAGATATAAAATCCCAACCAAACCATTTTCAAAAATCCATAACATCAAATAAATTATTCATAATATCAGAGTGTCCCACATAAAACGCCAGAGAGTGCATGTCGCACCATCACACTGGGCTCTTGGCCTTAGATCTTGAAGTACCTAAAACAACCAACAAACTATAAGCTAACGCTTAGTGAGTTCCCCAGAGCATACCCCACACAATCCACATACTAATAATTCACATCTATCCCATAAGCCATGCATATAATCATATAAGGATGTCGTGGGCTCCTCTCAGGGTCTTACTCCGGGATGCCTTGGGCTCCCCCAAGGTCTTACACCTATGTGCCATGGGCTCCCCCACATGGTCTGACATCCAAGTGTCATGGGCTCCCCCATGGTCTTTACCTGGAAAGCCATGGGCTCCCCCACATGGTCTAATATCCAAGTGCGATGGGCTCCCCCATGGTCTTTCATGCAAATATCACATAAACAACTAGCATACCACATAGCATATAACCAACTAGTATACCACATATCACTACATAAACTAGTGTACCACATATCAAAAAATGGGCCGACCTTGGTGCCTTCGACCCATTGGTATGGTGAGGAGACTCATCTCACAAAAATGCTGAACCGATATGATCAAATCCCGACTCACAGATCCGAGCTCAACTGCCTACAATCATCGTGTGACTGACTTTGTCAAAATCCTAAAATACCAAAGGTACCCTAAAGTCAAGCTCGGTGAACCATGGTCAACGTCAAAGTCAAAGTCAAGGTCAACAGCCCATGTTGACCCAACTTGTCGAGTGCACTTGCTGACTCATCGAGTTCCTTCAATTCTCAAAAAATCGGGAAAAACCGTAGTCAACTCACCGAGTTATCTTATCATCTCGTCAAGTTTGAACAGTGTCCAGAAGATCGGGAAAACCTGGAGCCAACTCGTCGAGTTCCCTTATGAACTCGTTGAGTTCTCTAGTCTGTCAACCCAGTTAATGCATTAAGCCCTTTTTCTTGAACCCAAAGGTTCCAAACTTTAGATCCCTAACCATAGGGACGTATATGAGGGTAAATTTTCCAACTTTACCCCCAGAGGTCGTCCAATAAGCTTTAGACACAAACTATAGCTCCTTTGAGGAGGTTCTTGACCCATTAAGCCTCTAACCTTTTGCTTCGACGTTTCATATTGCAGATCTGAGGTCATAGGGTGGTTTAATCACGTAAAGTTTCTAACTTTACGTCCATGCATGGCATTAAGGGGCTAAAACACTCCAACATGGCTTATTAAGGGATCTAGGGCATGAAGGAGGACCATGACTTAGTAAAAATGGCAACTTTACGTCAAAAGAGGCCATGAGATGTCCAAATCTGAAATCATAGCTTCAAGTCATGCTCAAATCCAAGAATGACCCAAGAATAAGCTAAGATTGCACAAAAACCTCTAATGGAGAGATCTAGAAAATGAATGATCAAGGTATCAACTTTATACCCCAATATGACCGCCTTAGCAGAGAAGACATCGGATCTACAACCTCTTCCTTCAGTTATGCACCTCCTCCTTCAAGCCTCTTCAAAAAAACACCAAGAATGAACTCTTTAAGCTTTCACACACTCACAATGATAGGAAAAGCAAGAACTAGGGTTTATCTGGACAAAGGGGGTGATGAGGGAGGCTAACAAATGGGTTTAAGGCCTTTAAATAGGGTACAAACCCTGAAAATTAGAGTTTTCCTTTACAGTGTCTACTCGTTGAGTTGGGGCTCCCCAACTCGTCGAGTAGAGTCCTTAAACCGCGTCCAAATAAATCTCTACATGATGAGTTCGATCTCCCCAACTCGCCGAGTTCCAATCCAAAACCCTAAAATATTGAGAAATAAATAATACCTGGACTAAGCATTATAGAAACTTTAATGCAAGAGAAGTGTTCAAGGAGTGTACTTTGAATTTAAGACTTCATAAGCATGAAATCATTTCTATAACAAGTTCAAGTGGAACATTCTGTAATATCAAAGGCTGAGTCTTTGTGACTTTAGAACCTTGACATCAGAGAAAGAGTGTGCATGAAAGATGAAATTCCACTACAATCTTAGATAACGATAAGAATTTGGAATTATGAAATGAGCATCATTGGGGTAATATCCAGTTGATATGTTCACAAAGGAATGACCATAGAGAGACATACTATGCATGTTCATAACATGAAATGACTGATATTGTCTAATTCAAGTGGTTAGTTAATTACTCGAAACATTATACAATGAATAAATTTGTAATTATTATAGTGATTAAATAATATGGATTTATTTATGTTCAATGGGTGTGATACCATAGTTAATTAATTTATCATTATGTTTCATTTTGCATGTTTTACTTTCTGAATAAATTTATTATTCAAATTTCATAGTCGTTCATACTTTTGGAAGTAAGTAGTGAAATAAGATTGTCATGAATCTATTGAAGATTGTCCATAGATATTGGACATTGCATGGGATTGCTGCAATATTCATGAGTACTTGAAGATAGGGATTTTAAGTATTGGATAAACCCACATTTAGAGATTACTTCATGGATTTAATCAAGAGTAATTCTAAGACGATAATATCTACTATTCTTCAAATGGAGATACCTAATTTGTAAATTGCAAGTCAGTTGTGCATTGGTATTGCCTAAATGCATCAGTAACTTTATATTATAAAACATAGTGTCATGCACGATTTGATGAGTAAATATCACAGTTACGTAGTCAAAGTTTATTCGTTCCTTTTTTCTTAACAGGAAAAGCGATATCTTTGGGCCCCTAGACGATTTAAGTTGATCTATAAGAACCAGGACTGGTCCGAGTTAAATTGATATGTTCATTTTTGTAGTTTGAATTTGATCACAGATCAGGAAATCTAGAACTAGACAAATGAACATGAGGTTGATCATTTAATCCATGACTCCTTTCATAAGATATCTTGTAGAACGAAGGAATGCATGACCACTTATCTTAAGGCCAACATTTGATTTTAATCAGAGTTTGGTAGTGGCTTTGGAAACCACTATTTGCTATTTCGTTCAAGGGCTGACTTTTGGTTATACTTGCAATTGTAGTTTTAAACTTATCCAAGTGGGTGACTGTTCGATTAAGGTGTCTAAGCTCATAACGAAATTGGTATATTCTTGTAATTAGAAGCAAACTCCTTTTTGGGTTCTCCTCATGACCAGAAATAATTAGAAATGATATTAGGAGAAGGAAGTATAATTTATTAGATTATTATATGATTAATAAACTAATTTGAAATTATAGGAAAATGATTTGTTAATATATTATGTGATTAATATATTAATTGGAAATAGAGAGTTGATTTGTTGATTTATTATGTGATTAATAAATTAATATGAGGTCAATTGTTAAATAATTGATTTGTTAATTTATATCATTAATAAATTAATGTGAAATCAAATAGAATTGATTAATTATTGATAGAATTAATATGGAATTAATTTGGGATTAATTGGAATTAATTGAAGGTGCAAGGGGTGAATTGTAATTATATAATACTTGAATAAAAGAAGCAATTATAGAACCCTCCATGGTGTGGACGATTTTGGAGGGTTTCTGGAAGCCTCCTGTTTGTATATAACGAAAGAATTTGAATCGGGATTAAATCTGTTTTTTAATCAATTCAAATCTTGCTTTGGCTGCAAGTTACTTAAACTATAAATAGGACCCCTTGGCTTATGAATTTCGTTCACCACATTACCTATAATCATAGGAACAAAATTTCCCTCATATCTCCTCTCTCCTCCTCATTATAGGGTTTCTGGTTTTGGGTGTGAGCAATTAGAGGCATCATCCTTTTGGCGCTAGCTTTCCATGACTAACAAACACAAGGGATTGAAGTGATTTGTTTACTACAACAAATCAAAGGTATGTAACCCTAATCCTATGTATATTTCAATTATAATAGATTTCCCTTAGGATTCTTGATGTTCATAGTTTATTGCTATCAACGAAGAAAACATAGATCCTTTATAGGTTGCATGCGAACTTAAGGGTTAAGGTTTTCACTTCATATGTATTTTAATAACCTATAAAACCCTTCAGAATGTTGTATGTTAATATGCTATTATGTGATTTACATGCTAGAATCCCTTCATGAATTGCATAATAGAATTTCCTGAAATCAGTGATGCCTTACAGTTTAGGGAATTGTCGTTATTGATACCCAGAGTTTAAATTGACAATGTTAATCGCTAAGTGTATGTTTTAGAGTTGTACATGGTTAGGATTATATAGCCTTTGAATGATTGATTTAACCTTATTTCTTATTACTTATTTGGTTGTGGTCTTAGGGTAGGATCATTTATTCTACCGTCTGTTTGATTCCGTATTGCGCATAATTTGCATGCTTGAGGCAACCGACAGTGTTGATAGAGATTCCTAGTAATGCAGAAGAAAGTGAGAGGAGGATTCCTAGGAGAGACTAGGAAGTTCTAGAGTAAGATATATGATGTTTAGTATATTAATCATGAGATATGTTGTAGTGAGTAACTTAGAGGGTTTGAGATGATTCTTGAGGAAAGTACGGATAGACATGGAAGGTAGTATTGTGCCCGTACTACTGGAATTATAGGATCCGTACTCGAATCAAGGAGAGTCACAAAAAATCTAGGGAGCTTCTAGCATGAGGGACTTCCAGGTATGTTCTAATATTTTGCATTGTTGCTTTTCAGAATGGTGGTGATCACCCGAGGTTCTGGTTCTGGTTCCGGTTCAGGCGCTTGAACCAATTGATGAAAGGATACGCGAGTTTATCACGTCATAGATCATGTGCAGTATTTTGGATGCGACTCCTATGATGCTTGCTACCATTAATGAGGATATTATAGAGTTGTTAGATGATAGTTTAAGGGCATTTCATGTAGAGATAACAACATGTGAGTTTGGGGCACAAACTCTCATATTTCGGGAGTTCAAGGCTTATGGAGCCCCAAAGTTCTTCGGGAAGAAGGACTCTATAGACAGAATACGATGGATTTTAGACATGTAGAGTACTCAATAGACGAGCTTCTGCACTGAGGGGTCGAGGGTGATATTCATAGCATGCCTTCTAAGGGACATGGGTTAGGATTGGTGGGATGAGGTTGGTCATGCCTTGGGAGCGGAGGTCGTTGAGGCTATGACCTGTCCTGATTTTGTTACCAGGTTCAGATAAGAGTTTACACCTGCTATTGAGGTACAACAGTTGATGAAGGAGTTTCAGGACCTTCTTCAGATGACGGAGTCCGTGACAGAGATCACTGCCATGTTCAAAGATAGGGATTTGATGGTTCCATAGTATCTTGCAGATGATGAGATGAAGAAAATAAGATACCATGATATGCTTAGGGATGATATGAAGGAGTTTATTAGCATTTCGGGATGCAAGATCTTTGAGGATATGATTGACAGAGTCTAAGAGAAGGAGATGAGGTTGGAGCTTTGGACAAAGCACAAGCTAGCACAGGTTCAAAAAATTATGGGCCCAACAAAGAGGCCTAAGATTTTTGATTTGTGGTCGAGAAGCCAGCAGGGCCAAGGACATAGTCCTAAGTGTAGGAGGTCACGTGAGGGAAGCTGTCAGGAAAAGGGAGGGAATTGCTTCAATTGCATCCAGACAGATCACTATAGCAATGATTGCACTCGGGGAGCACTTATATGTTTCCGTTGCAACTAGATGGGCCACAAGAAGGCCGATTACCCGAGACTATCAGGAGAAGCGAAGAGAGCACCCAATCTAGCGACGTTGAGGATTACTGATGGCCAGGAGGGAAAGGTAGAGGTTCATGTGGTGAAGGGCATAACTTTTCAATTGACGGTCGAGGAGGCTCGAGCTGCACTAGACGTTGTTACTGGTATGTGTCTTATCATGTATTTTCTTCTTTTTCCTTTTTTCATGCTTATGTTTCATATGATCATGAATATGCATGTTTTTAGTTAATGGTATAACTACTCATGTTCTCTTCGATTCAGGTGCTACTAAATCTTTTGTATCTCTTTCACTTAGCAAAAAGTTTGGTGGCACTCCGGGAGCATCAGACTACCCGTTGGAGGTAAAGATTGTTGATGACAGTACTATGAGCGCTTCGAGAGTTCATCAGGTTTGTATTCTCTAGATATTCTGCAAGAAATATATGATAGATCTGGTCCCTATTCCTCTGCGAGGGAAAAATATTATTGTGTGGCATGAATTGGCTGAGCCAAAATGGGGTTATGAATGATTGTGAGCATCATCTGGTGAGGTTCCAAGGTCTCCATCTGAGATTTGGAGTTTCCTTGGTTTAGCAAGGTACTATCAAAGATTTATTCGGTATTTCTCCAAGATTGTGGTACCTTGAACCTGACTGGCGAGGAAGAATGTGACTTTTTTGGTAGGGGTCTGAGCAGCAGGCGACATTTGAGACTCCGAGACAAAAGTTGTGTGAGGCTCTGATTCTAACACTTCCCGAGGGTATGGATGGTTTTTTAGTCTATTTCGATGCATCAATTATAGGGATGAGTACAATGCTTATGCAGAAGGTTTGAGTGATTGTATATGCTTCGAGTCAACTGAAGCCTCATGAGGTGAATTATCATACTCATGAATTGGAATTGGGGTGGTGGTTTCACCCTTAAGATTGGCAACAATACTTATATAAAGTCTGGTGTACCATCTACACGGATCACAAGAGCTTGAGGTATTTAATGGATCGGTTGAAACTGAATATGAGGCAGCACAGATGGTTAGATGTGGTGAAAGATAATGACTATGAGATCTTGTATCACCATGGGAAGGCCAATGTAGTGGTTGATACCCTGATTCGCAGGGCGAATAGTACTCCTATTCAAGATCTATGTTTGAGGATGGCTATCACTTCACAATTGTTAGGTTTGATCAAGGAGGCGCATGTTGAGGGGTTGAAGAGGGAGAATTGGAAGGAAGAGATGATTAGGGGTCAACTTCCTTTATTTTCGAGAGATACTCAAGGTTTGTTGAATCAGTGAGACATGGTTTGTATTTCTGTTTCTGGCGGGGTTAGGCAGACTTTATTGGAGAAAGCTCACAAGCCAAAGTTTTCGATCCATCCAGGGGACATGAAGATGTATAGAGACCTGATATTGAGTTATTGGTGGCCTTTTATGAAAGGGAAATAGTGTGATACGTAGAGTTGTGCCTGACTTGCAAGAAAGTCAAGGCCGAACATCAAAGAACCCATGACAGGATGCAACCACTACCCATGCCCATGTGGAAATGGGAGGAGATCACTATGGATTTCATCTCGAAGTTACCAAGGATGACACATAGGGTTGATTCTATATGGGTTATTATTGACCGTTGAACCAAGAGTGCCCACTTCATCTTGATTCAGGAAAGTTCATCTACAGAGAAGTTAGCTAAGATTTACATTAAGGAGGTAGTCGGACGACATGGAGTACCGATTTCAGTTGGTTCTAACTGTGACGTCTGCTTTACCTCCAGGTTTTGGAGGAGGTTTCATGAGGAGTTGGGTACTCAATTGATTTTCAGTACCGCTTACCATCCATAGACTAATGGACAGAGTAATCAGACTATTCAACTTCTCGCATCATAATATACCCAAAATTCTTCAAAAGAATAACCTGCTGATAACATATGAAACATCCTGAAGTAGAGTCTAAATAATAAATAATCTGGATCCGGTAAACATCTAGTGATGCTAGAAATTTGATCACGATGACAAAAAAATTAGTTCCACATCGCATCATTAAATAAATCATCATCTTCAGAGGTCTCGAAAATCGAATCTCAAACAATCATATAGTTTGATTCAGATGCTAACATAATATTCTCTCCCTGTTTTTGATAATCAATGCCTGGATATCAAAAATAAATAAATCTGGTTGTAGAATGTCGAATACCAAGAGCTTCTCATGCTCTCCCTAGATGTATGAAGGGTGTCGATAATACACAAGATGGAAAGTATATTAATACTTCCAAGGTCATAAGTAGTTGGTTGGTTCTTTCGTAAAAACTATCCGAACAAGTACCAAAGTAACGATAAGAACTTTGCATGGAAAATCTCTGTATTGCTAAAAAATACTAATGTACCCATACTGCGGTGACAGAATTCATGAAGCGGTCTTCAATAAATAAAGTACATTTACTCAATACACATGGTTTGTCAATAGAAGATCAAGAGTGACAAGTCATAAAAAATCTCTGTAGAGCAAAGGTTGTGAAGAAACTTTGTTGATTAGACGCCACTGCAGTGCAAATGTTGCAAAGAAATAATATGATTTCCGACTGTGGAATAGAGGATAACTGGTCCTAAGACACTGATCCAAGAAATGTTGGTCGGCAGACCTTGATTAAAGGACAATTCACATGCTAAGAATAATAAATTTATTCCAATATAATCAACAAGAAGTAATCCATTGTGACAATCAAAGCTTGAGTAAATCTCTAATTATAATAATCTCTTTTGCAAAGACAACAAATTGAGTCTTGTAAAAATCATTGTTGCGGTGGTAAAAATTGGCGTTAAAAAGATACTCGGTTTTAAAATAAAAGAATCAATTGGTGTAGAAAGAGTATGGCATCTGTTGGGGTTATGCTAAAGAAAAATCGCTAACTGGGGGAAAAAATAAAATAATAATTGGTGATAAATAAAAGGTTAAACGAGTGTTAAATAAAACATAAAAAAATAAAGGCAAAAAGGAGGTTGTGGTTTGAGCAAGAGGAGTACCAAAACTTTTAGAGAAGGATTTAGAGAGCGAGAGGGTCTGCGAGGTCTGATTTGAGGAGAAGAGGGGCTGAGATGCGGTGAAGAAGTATGGGTTGCGAAGTGGGTTTCTTTACGAGGAAGACATGATGTGAAGAAGGTCTGGTTGCGAGGACTTGGTGATCACTGAAGATAGATGTATTTGGTGGATTGGTTAGGTCTACAGTGAACACTTGAAGACGTAGAAGGTTTGTTGTGAGGAGGGGTAGCGAAGAGAGAAGGTGATTTTGCAGTATGATTTAGCAAGGAGTAATCATGGAAAGGTTAGTCTACTATATGTAGTCTCCGATATCACATAATGAAAGGGACCACAAGAGCTACTCATATGAGGCATGCAATAGGACTTCGGTAAGACGTATAACTTCTCGGTTAGGTCTTGGGCTGCGGTGCAGAGCACCGAGGATAAGAGGTCTGATGACGAAAAATGTCGTTTTTCATGAAATTTTGAGATCGAAGATGCTATAACTTTGTGATTATCCATAGAAATGTTTTCTAAAGCACGTAGGGATAAAATGAGTTGTTAGGAACGGTAAAAAGTGGCAGAAAGTAAGTGAGATAAATGTGAAAAGTATGGGACAAGACATGGGTTTAAATAAAAAGGTTGTCTGGTTAAAGTAAAAATGTATGGTGGGTGGTTTCTTGTCATATAGATTTGTCACGAAACATGTGTAATCCATTTATAATGGAGTAAAGGATGTGTGTAACTTCTTAACATCTTCATAACATCCAAGACTCTTAAGTAAATGCCTACCAGCTTCAAGGAAAGAACAATAGCATCATACCTTTGATGATTATTTCATATGGTAAATGATATGAACTAAAAAACATGTTGATGACGTTTTCAACAAAATCTTCTCCAATCTCCATAATACCCAAGATATTTTGTTTACATTCCACATCATCAAGATGCCTGGAGCAAAATCTTCAAATGATTTAGACAACAAATATCATATTCCCTTTTCTTCTTCTCCAGTAGCAAATAAAAATCTTCATAAACCTATATTTTCAGTAGAAAATATGAACAAAATAGTAGCAACATTTATTCTTAGAAAGCTTGAATCAACACTCAAAAATCAAAAACTCATCATAAAAATTTCAAGTTGCAAATACGAGAAAATTTTGAAAGAACGTAAAAAATCTCAAGATAAAAATAGCCATTCAGTCTATTTCCCTTTAAATAATCACTTTCGTCTTCAAGGTACGGTTCTGATTCCAATTGTAGGATCCCATTTATCGATCAAGTAGTACGGAAGAAGGATATCTTGAGATTAAACGATAAAAAAATATGAAGAACATAAAAGATGTGTAATTTGATGATTCATGAAAAGAAAGAAAATATTAGAATGTATAACTCTCTTAGATGGGGAGAGACCCTATCCCATCCTCTCTAACTAGAGGACTACATGTTTGGTGCACTCAAAACAAATGACCACACTCTCTCTATTTATAGAGAGAGGTACCATACAAACAATAAAAGGGAATATATAACGTAATTATGACTCATAACTTGTAGAGCATTTTTTTGAAACAACAAGTGACCCTCTTCAGCTAAGGAACCGCAGATCTGATGACTTGGTGGTACCGTAGGGAAGATTTCAAACCGAAGATTGCTTTTGCTTTGTGTTAACCGCAGACCTAAAGACCCACCGCAGAGATGGACGATGCATGAAGACTTTTGTTACTTTAACTGACATTACTTGTTTACTTTTTATTATCAAGTGAACCTTTCATGGTCACTGAAGTTAGTAGTTTAGTATTAGTTTAATCCTCAATGTAACTTTCGGGACTCTATTAATAAAGCATCCCTCTTCATGTACTACACACCTCTTCCTCAACTTTTATTTGATATACAAAGATCGTTAATCTCTATCTCTTTTATCTTTTGATAAACCGAGTCCCTCTTCACTTTAAGTTGATCGTACTTAGTAACTTGTGTTTGCATGCAAACCTTGTTATGAATTAACTTGGTGTCTACTTGATATAACTGTCACACCTCCAAACCGGAACAACGGAAACGTTCGAGAGCGGAGGACATCATGTTTAGTATCACAAGACATGCATCATAGTAATCGAAGTAATAAACAACCATTTCATTAGAAAGAAAGTATTTACAAAGTATGTGGTTCACATAACATAGACTACATATGTAAATAACAAAACAAGACATAAAGCTATTATGCTTCTTCTTCTGAATCCCAGTGCGCGTACCTGTCTACTGGTCTCCTGAGGATACAAGTTATTTTGAAAGAGTAGATCAACATTTAAGCTGGTGATTTCATAAGATTTTAGTAATGTAAGTGAGTTGTAAGTTTCTTTTAGAAAAGTTTGCATGCTCCTCCAGAAAATCCTATATTTCATGCTTTGATGAAAGATAAGTAAAAATGACTCTACAATCCTTTCTATGAGTACTAAATGGATACAAGTTATATAAAACACGGAGTAAAAAAACAATCGGCTGTGTGAATCTGCCCTAAGCCCACAACCAAACAAGGAACAGGAAGTAAGGCGGAAAGCACACATCCCATTGTTTGTTAGATCATCGTTGTATATAACTATGGCGTATTCACTTGGTCCTCACGGAGTTAACTGCAATAGTTCCTTTATATTTAATGAAAACATTCTTTAAGAAAACCCACAACCACTTAGTTTATACTAGTTATATATATATATATATATATATATATATATATATATATATATATATATATATATATATCTATCTATCTAATATCGAATAGATAGTTAGTTGTGTGAATATGCCCTAAGCCCACACAAACAAGGAACAGGAAGTAAGGCGGAAAGCACACATCCAACTACCTATCGGGTATTAATTATATATAACCCTGATGTATAAACTAAGGTACTATAGAATTAACCACCTAAGGTCCTTTATGTTATACTGGTTTAATTATATGGATTAAACCCTTTACTGGTAAGTTTCTAGTTTTGTCTACCAAATTTTCTATTTGAAAAGTATGTTTTGTACTAGATAACAATGTATTGAATTTGTATACTATGACCTGGCCCATACCTGATACTCCTTATGAGTACTTGGTGTATACAGAATATATATATATATATATATATATATATATATATATATATATATATATATATATATATATATATATATATATATATATATATATATATATAGATAGATAGATAGATAAGATCGGGTAGATAGTAGGCTGGGTGAATCTGCTCTAAGCCCACAACCAAACAAGGAACATGAAATGAAGCGGAAAACACACATCCTATTACCTGTCGAATCCGATTAATATATATTCCTGTTGTATAAACTAAGGAATCATAAATTTAGCATTATAGGCCCCTTTCTACTGAATGTACTATGACTCGACTGTTCTGTTTGTCGCTTGTATTGATGTAAGTTTTTCCCAAGTAATTACTGAAGCACTTACTACCTTAAAACCAATTTGTTACTTAAGGTTAAAATGTGATGTGATTATAACCATACTAATATGACACATGATTAAAACGACGACCTAATGGCGCTGAATTGATGTGATATTTGTCGCCTGTAGACTTGCAAGTCCCACTGTAGCTAGCAGCAAGGTGTGGGGTGTCAATCCCATATAGATCTATACATAAACTCATGCTCTCCCTCTAGGAGACTCTGGTTACAAAACGCAACCTAGCAAATATATTGCTAAGTCGTTAAGTAGTGGCTAACATTAATTTTATAGTATTCTTGTATTAGTATTGTATGTTCTCTTTGTTCTAGTGTATTGTATGTTCCTCCCTGTTTCTCATTATAGTATGTTCCTCCCTGTTTCTCATTATAGTATGTTTGAACTCCTAAAGTATACCTATTATAGTTTACTAGTATGTTTACTTGAATTGTTACTGACTTGAATGAAAAAACTCATTTATCTACCGAGTTATGATTCTACTTTAAAAATCGAGTTTTTTAAACAATAAAGTAACATAACTTAAAAAGAGATTTTGAAATGATTTGATCACTTTATAAACATAAGCAATCTTTTGAAATGGTGTTTATCACAAAACAATTACACAATTATCATAGTGTTCAACTAGTATCCCCCCTCTTAAAAGCATTTTAAACAATTAAAAGATTGATTATAGGGGTATGAACTCACCTTATGTGGGTGATTCAATTGCAGATTCGTGTAAGGATGAAAAGTTCCACGAGTGAATTCCCGAGACACAAACAAGTCCTAAATGACATATAATTGCATATATTTGCATGAATTTAGTGTATAAAATAACTAACATGCAAGGAAACACCCTTAGGGACTAGGAAACACTTGAAATGAAGTGTTGAAATCACATGTGGTTGATCAAAGGGGAGGGTATGGCCAAGGGAAGTGTGTTCACGGCCACACTTGAGTTTACGGCCACACCAAGTGTATGTACGACCGTAAACTCTCCAAAATGGATGCATTTTTGGTTTTTGTTTCATAGGGATTCAAGGGTTCAAGAGTTCTAATGGCTAAGAAGCATCTATAAGTGTTTGAGTCTCAAGATATGTCCAAAACAAGGGTTTACGACCATAACAAAGAGTTTACGGCCGTAAACTCATGGAGTTTATGTAGTTAGATGTTGTTTAAAGGCTAGGAAATCAAGTGTTACACATGCTTAACTGAATGATAGAAGAGGTACTCACACTTTGAAGGTCTTTGAGGAGTTCACGACCCAAATGTATGAGTGGTTCACGACCCCCTTGAAGAACACTTGAAGATCTTTGTGTTTTGGCTAGTGTTTGAAGATCCTAAGTTGTATTCTAAGGAGATACAAAGGAAAGAGAGTGAAAGGACTGGAAATGGTGTTCTTGAATTTATGATACTTGAGAGAGAATGGTAGTTTGCGGCCAAGACGTGGAGAAATGAAGAAAATGAAGCAAACTATTATAGGGTAGTTTACGGCCAGGAGAGTGTTTACAGCCGTACATAGAGTTTACGACCGTAAACCCCATGTGTTGGGTTTTTTGGATTGATTTCATTCCTCCAATACCAAGTTAACTCATTTCAAGTTCCATTCCATAAGTGTACTAGGCTTAGAACTCATTAGAACGATCCTTAATAAGACTAAAAGGCAAAAGAATTTAGTTTGACTTTTGGTTGATTGAATTGACTTATCCGATAAAAGAATTTTTTTTTGGGTTGTCACAATAACTTTTTGCTATTTATTTCCTTTATATTTCCGCAATCTAACTCTTCTAACTTATTATTTTTGAGCTAACAAGATCCTTCAAGATTAACTTATTATTCCACATTATGTTATCTTGTGACTAACGTTTGTTCAAGTTTTTCTCTCAACAATTGGTATTAGAGCCAAAGTGGTTGCTTTTTAAACAAAACTCTGATTTTAGAAAGCCTTCTATACCATTGAAGCTCATTCGTAAAAAAACAAAAAAAACAAGGAAATATGGCACACATTTTTGCATTAAACGTTTCCAACAGTGTTGGAGGTTTGAACATAGCTCCAATACTTGTTGCAAATGAATACCATAATTGGTCTCAAAGAATGGAAAGGTATCTTAAGTGGCTTGGTAGAGATGTATGGAGGGCTGTAGAAGAAGGACCACATGTCCCTGTTCTCACTTCTGTTCAAGCAGATGGTACTTAAGCATGACTAGGTCCAGGTCAGGCAGCTATGAACCGACCAACAAATGATGATCTTGACAAAATGGAGAAAGATGCCATAGCCTTCTATCAAAATTTCGCGTGGTGTTACTCCAAACAACTTCAACATCATCATCAACTGCAAATCTGCCAAAGAGATTTGGGATGTACTCAAGAATCTCTACCAGGGGTTAGAATAAGTTCAAGACAAGAAACTTACAACAACTCTCAATGAATTCATCAACTTTAAATCCTTACCTGGTGAAAGTCTTGACTATTCATTGAAAAGGTTCACCCTTATCATCACAAAACTATCGAATGTTGGTACAGTCCGAAGTAATCATGAAACAAACCTGCAATTATGTAAAAACCCGTTATTTCGAATCAATAAAAGTCAAAACATGTCAAAAAAAATTCAAACATGTTAAATAAAAGTCAAACACATCAAATTTTAAGTAAAATAATGTTATTATTTATATAAACATTTTATATATTTCGATATTGAGAAATTAAATCCCAAAAGTATGGACCGAAATCACCATTTGGTGATTCCATGCAAGACCGAGAACCATTTTGGACCGCAAACCCTCGCAAGACCCCACCTTGGACTGAAATCAACTCCAACTACAAACCACCTTCGGACCGCAAACCTACCTTTTGACCGAAATCGCATGCGAAGTCCCACCCCTTTTGAACGAAATATGCTTTGTTCTCGGTGGGATTTTTGACCGAAATCAAAGTGAGTTCGGTGGACTTTAGACCAAAATCTCTTGTTTTATCCCTTTGGCACACACATTAAGTGGATAATTTCACTTCCCAACGTAAACATCCCATCACCCTATTTATATATTCAACCAAAAATCTCCCTCATTTTATACATATTGCCTACGAAAACTTCACATTTTCTCTCAAAACTCTTAAATCTTTCTTCACATCTTCTTAACTTATATCAAGAACATCAAGAACATTCATTCCACTTTCATGCATTTAACCAAATTTCCCCAGAAAAACATCACTTAAATTAATTCTTAGGAATTAATTTGGTAAGTTCCTATTACCTTCTAGTGTTTATTTAACACTTTAAATTACGGGCTATGTAAATTAATTATGATATCGTGTATAAATATTATTAGTATACGGTAATAATCACGTATTCTAACCTGAGGATCATCACGACCAAGTTGTACCCAACCAAAAACACGTATTCGAGGTGAGTTCATACCCCTACGTTTTCACGATTTTATATTGTTTTAATGGGGAATACAAGTAAAACACAAGAAAATATTAAGTTTAAAAATATAAATGTCTTATTACGTTTTTTCACTGTTAATATGTAGTTAAACGGGAAATTTATTAAATACACAAAACATCGTTACTATTAAATTTACAAACAACTTACAAAACATGTTAAGACGCAACGATTTTCACATCAACGAAAACAAACTTATAGACTATAATAGGTATAGTTTATGGAACAAATGTACTATTTTACAAAGTTCAGGTAACAACACGGAAACAAACTTATAAACTGTAATAGGTATAGTTTATGGAACAAAGGTACTATTTTACAAAGTTCAGGTAACAACATGGAAACAAACATATAAACTAAAAGGGTTTTCAGTTATTACTCGTAAACACGTTGAAACAATTTATGAGACGTCTTCACGTACCTATCTAAGTACTAATAAAAGTCTTGCGTTATAACTAGAGTCTCTTGTAGGGAGAGCGAGATATTTGTGTATAGATCTATTTGAGACTGACAATCCCACACCTCAACTGTTAATTATAGTTAGGCCGACAGGCCTGGGGTGACGAATGTCATTAAAATTCCGACGCCTGAAGAACGTCGTTCTCAGGTCGACTGGGCTAGTATGGTTATAAGAACTCATAAAGAGAAAACAACGACATATTTACTGAGTAATATAATTTCAGATAATTTTATTTGAATATTAACTTTACAATTGGATTACAGGGCAAATATACATTCAATGGTTTTATTTAATAATAAAAGAATGATACAAGATTTTATAGTACAACAAATGAATTCGGGAATATCCATTCAAACTAGTAAAACATAAAGGACTCTTATTGCTAATTCTATGATTTCTTAGTTTATACGTCAGAGTTATATGTAAATAGGATCCGATAGGTAGTGAAATGTGTGATTTCCGCCTTACTTCCTCTTTATTGTTTGGTTGTGGGCTTAGGGAATATCCACACATTCGACTGTCCGTTCGATCTGAATTATATATAACTCGTATACCCTAAGTAATCATAAGTAGGTAATAGTACGGGTCACCAATTACATGAATAAGAACCTCGAACCACATGTTATAAACATAAGAAACATATATATTTTTGGTCATAAGGTTCAAAGACTATAACTCCTTTACTAAGAAAATATTGGATTTTCTGGGAGAACACATTAACAATTTCAAAAACATAGAACATATCTTTACAAACAAAATACTTATGAACTCACCAACTTTAATGTTGACACTTTTTTTCAAACCACTTGTATTCTCAGGACATCAGTAAGACAAGTACATGCATAGGTTTTCAGAAGACGGACCATTAGTAGCGTCACATATTATATTTTGCTATAGTTTTGATGTTAAACAATCAATGTTTTGACAGAATGTAAATACTTTGTTATCAATATAATGGTTGTGTTGCTTTGATTACTATTATAAAATTATTGTGATACTGTACATGATGTCCTCCACCCCCGAACGTTTCTGCCATTCCGGTTTGGGGGTGTGATAAATTCCTCAATGGTCTAGGAAGACACTAGACTACTACAAAGATGATAGTTCAAGGAGATAGAAAGATCCATGCTCTCTCATTGTTCAAACTTTATGGTGAACTCCAAGCACAAGAATCAACCGTGTTAAAAGATTGTGCAAATCTGGGAGGACCACTTGATTTGATGGGTCAAACTCCACAGTTCAAAAGTCCTTGGTACCCATATACCGCAGAGTCATCATACCAACACTCATATGACAACCCACCACCATCATATGAAGCTGATGCATAACTTGATGATGAGGAAGAGTTTCAGAATGACATTGCTCTGGTCAGCCAATAGTTAAATAGACTCCCACCACCATCCTTTCATAAAAACCAACAGAGTTCACCAAACCACCTTTTAATCGCAATTTCAACCCGCAGAGTAACCATCCAAGATGTCCCAAAAATCCTCCTTCACAACCGCAAAACACTTCTTCAAAAGAGCTACTGCAAAATAAAAAACCTTCAGACTCCAGTACCACTACCGAAGAAAAAGATGGAGTCATTGTTTACCACAAGTGTCACAAGGAAAACCACTTTTCAAAAGACTGCAAAGCAAATGTGGTGAAAGACAAGGCATTCTACCTGAGAATGGCTCAAGAAATGGAGGAAAGAGAAAAGGAAAGAGCTTATGTTGCTCAAGTAAGAAGGGATCATCAAGTATGGTCTTCGAGTGATGAAGATGAAGAAATGGACAACAACACGAAGAAAGGGAAAATTTACATGGTGGCGACTAGTGAGGAAAACAGATCAACAAACCTATAAAAGAACTACTGCTACATGGAAATAGATGGAACTCTCAACATCGTCGAACAGGTAAAAATTATGATTCAATATAATGATTACATCATGCATGATTGTGAACCTTACTTAGAAAGACTTAATGACACTTGTGATATCATCCTTACAGACAAAAACAAAGCCTTATATGAAAAGAACATAGCGACCCAAAAGCTATATCGTGTGAGAGGAAGACTAGAATACAAAAATCTTAAGATCACTATGTTAGAAAAAGACTTGTTGTTAGAAGAAGATGCTAGAATGTTAAGTGAAACTCAATTAGATATTGCTTTGAATCAACGGGATCTTTCCCGAAAAGAGATTGTACGTTTAAATCTTTTAATTGAAAAACTGTTTAATGAAAGTGAAGCTATTCAAAAATCTAGTTAACAGTGGGACCATAGACAACACTTATAATTGGGGGTGGTCCAATTGGTACTCAACCGATGAGACCTATTCTCCCCGGTTCAATGCCGAACTTCCCTATGTTCCACCTGATAGAACTTTCCATTATCCAGTCAATGACAAGACATATCCTAAGGACATTCAATGTCACTTCGATAGACTTCATGATCTTAGCAACAATTGTGTCATTGAGGAAATTCTTCCTGAATCCTCGGGTAACTCAGATAATTTCATACCCACTGTTGACACAGTTTGTCCTGGTTCTTAGTCCAGTTTATATGTGGATGAAGAAAATGTTTTAAAAGAACCTGAATTAGTTGTAAATGGTCCATCCTTGTAACGCCCGCAGATTCGGGCTAGTCAATTTAGGAACAATAAGTGTCAAAAATGACTTTTTGGTGGAAGATTATTTAGAATGAATAATCTTAACCAAGTTATAGTATATGTCACAATGTTTTTGTACATATAAAGAACACCAAAATCCGAGTTATAACGAAGAAGTTATGACCCGTCGAAGTTTTACGGCAAAACCGACACGACACCGGGAATCGTAAAATAGTGAATTTTTGATAAACTGCTTTTTAGCCTACTAGATCTAAATGAAAGTTGTAGTGTATGTTAAACCGAGAGCATGCATAAAAAGAACGTCAAAATCTAACTTCGTATGAGGAAGTTACGATTTTTGTAAGATTTCACATAGTAGTATACAACCCGAAAATAGTATTTTAGATCGAGCAATTTTTAGCCAAAAAAACCTAAATGAGAATTGAAGATCTCATTATAGGAGCTGAATGATAAAACGACAGAAGAAAACGGAGTCTGTATGTAGAAGTTATGAATTTTACACGGTCGTTAAACAATGTAATCTTCTCATACTGTTAAATTTAAAATCAGTTGAGAATTAGCCAATGTTGTCAAAAGGGAATTTGTAGATCTTGTCAATACATGCGCGTGGATATAAAGAACGTCAAAAATGGAAGGGTGCTGCTGCAAAAGGGGTGACGTGGCTTAATCTGGACCATTGCTTCCTCCCCAAGCCTTGCCACCAGATGGTGACATGTGGCATCAACTTGACGAGTTGGAGGCCAAAAATCGACGAGTTTGACCCAATTCCATCCTATAAATACTATGCAAGAGTGCCTTCGTTTTTCACACCAAAACCCATTCACTTTTCTCTCTAATTTCTCTCTAAGCCTCCCAAAACCCTAGTAGCCTCAAGGTGCTAGAGGAAAGCCCCGGAGCACCTGAAGACTCTGAGAAAAAGAGCTTTAGGCTCAGAAGTTCTACCCCGCAGAGCCCGGTTCCTCGCTAAATCTCCTGTAAGTTGAGTTATGCTTACCGTACTTTAAGTATAAGTTATGTTTAAGTTCATTATCGTTATTATGAACCTATAAATAAGATTTATCAGTGATTCCAAGTCATTATACTGATTGATCTACTTACGAGGATGATGTCTAGGCTGTGATTTATTGAGGTGTTTAAAGTGGGATTTCCAAACAGCATACTTTGTATACCAAACGGACCCTACCTCCGATATGATCCTACCTGGTTGTTACTTACTTGATAGATCATGAAAGTAGACTTTGAGTTAATGATGAATCTAGACTAATAATTAGTCGCAATAAAGATTAGACTAAAACTTAGCAATAATAATGCTAGGTTTCGTTAAAGGAAAATAGAATCGTTAGAAGCGAAGCGTTGCCCGAGTTTGAAATCATCACTTTAACAAGTGAGTGCATAGTCCCTTTCATGAATATGATTTTAATATAAGTATTGATTAAAGTATTAAGTATATTTTTATGTGTGAAATATTTGATATTGTCTGAAATATGTGTTAAGAGCATATATGATGATTTAGGATACAGAGTAAACCTAAATTAATTAAGAGGAAGGTAGTATCTCTTTATGAGTACGAGTGAGATATACACGGAGGGTAGAACTTTAAGATCTGTCATCGATCCAAGAGTATGGATTAGACATAGTCATTTGTCCTTAGTCCGAGAGTATGGAGAGGACATAGTTATTTTTCATTAATTAAGGAGCATGGGTTAGACATAGTCAATTGTCTCTAGTCCGAGAGTATGGAACGGGCATAGTTATTGATCTGAGAGCATGGATTAGACATACCCGATCCGGGAGTATGGATTTGTTAAAGAGGTTTATTTTAGATCCGAGAGTATGGATCGTGTTGTCGTGAGGATCAACGGGATGGGGTAAAGTTGCTTATATGAGGTGAAATTGTATATATTGTGAGTTCTAATATATATATATATATATATATATATATATATATATATATATATATATATATATATATGATATAACAATGTGGGATTGAAATTCCTATGTACTCACCAGGTTTCCCAACCTAACCCACTCAGTTTATTTGTATCATAGGTGTCGATATGAACCTACATTACACTGAGAGATTAAAAGAGACGTAGATCACTAGTGTAAATGAATGTAAGGTCTGTTTATGCTTATGTTTATGTATTGACGATGACATCCCAATGCTTTAAAATGAATAAAATACATTTCTTCGGAAATACTTTGATAATGTATTTATCATGTTTTAGTCAGAACAAATTCCACAACATTTTTATTTAAAAAGATACTCTGATTTTCAAATAAAGCATAAACAAATCAGTTTTTTCTGGCTGTTAAATTGGGGATTTCACAGTTTGTAACACCTCGTTTCGAAGATAAACCCTAAAGTCCGAGAATGTATTTGAAGCATTATTTTATATATATATATATATATATATATATATATATATATATATATATATATATATATATATATATATATAAAAGAGTTTTAATGAAAAAGTGTGTGATTGGCATTATATTTTGTGTTGGAGGTCTAAAGAGTGATTACGGGGTGTGTGGTGTAAGGAATAATTGAGCATGTGGCTTAAGAATAATCAATTGTGCCTGGTTTATAGTTTTTGGGCTTAAATTGAAAAGATTTTTGAAATCTGGGGCCGAATGGTAATATATGGACTTAAGTTGAAAATACTTTTTAGAGGAGGGGCTATTTGGATAAATTTGGATTTAATTTAAAGAAAAAGAGAAGGAGGGGCTGGAAGTTTTAATATGGCTAAGGTGTGTATATAGACTGGCTTATACCCGTCACTTCCCTTCATTCCAAACCCTAAACCTACTTCTAATACATTAACCGCCACCATCCTTATACCTCCTTTCACCTCCGAGCGCCACCACTCCTGTTAGAGCTGGAGACCACCAGTCAAGTGCTGCTATCGCCATCCCCATGGTTGCTAAACACCGGAGGTGGAACAAGGAATGTTGGTGCGTGGGACATGAATAACCGGGATTGCAGCCGCCACAACACCGCATCCGTTGAAGACGAAGTTGCCGTCGGACGCCGGTGCTATCGTTCGCAATCACAACTCTGTCCTTCGTTTCATCGGTGCTACGCTCCAGCTTCGTCCGCCGACGCTAACGTCGGCGGTTAGCGCTGCTGTTACCTGCTGTTCCACCCGTTGCCAGTGCACATGTCATGTGTGTTTTTATTATCCGAACAACATCAAGTGAAGCTATCTCCACCACCGTGTGGTGGTGGCTAACACCTCCAACCACCGCCTGCCGCCATAAGGGTGGCTGAGCGTATGTATGGGTGTTACCTTCCTTGTATAAGTGGGTCGAAGGCACCAATGTCGGACCACTATTAGTTGTTATAGTAGAAATGATTGTCTTTGTGATAATTGTCTAGTATGACACTATCTATTGAGATTTATGTGCTTGTATGTTATGTTATTATGTGGTAGTGGTAGGGGTGAAATAGACCCCGTAACCAGTTAAAATACACCGGGGGGTAGGTCAGGCACCTAGATATGCCTGACAATATATTTATGCTATGTTATTATGTGGTAGTGGTAGGGGTGAAATAGACCCCGTAACCGGTTAAATTACATCGGAGGGTTGGTCGGGCACCCAAATATGTCTGACAGGGTAGGTCGAGCACCCAGATATGCCTGATAGGGTAGGTCGAGCACCCATATATGCCTGGCAGTATGTGATTATGTGGTATGATGGGGGAACTCACTAAGCTTCGCTCTTACGGTTTTCAGTTTTGTTTAAGGTACTTCTTCTTCAAAAGGAAAGGAGTCGACATGATTGAAGCGCATCACATCATGATTTTTCGTATATGGAATCTTTGGGATTTGTACTTTGATGTTGTTTTCTTATGACATGTTTTGGATATTGGTTTTGATTATGATATGGGATGACACTATTGATGTTTTCAGACTAGTGGTTTTTATAATTACTTAATTAAAAATGAAATTTTTGGTTATGAATTTTGGGATGCTACACAGTTGGTATCAGAGCATTAGTTTAAGCGAACTAGGAATAAGGATTTATTTCTAGACTTGAACTTAGAATGCTAAGCGATGATCATGAGGAGTGTATCTAACATATTTTAGGTAGTACACCTGAATGAACACAAGCACTAGCTTATTTTAGGAAAGATGCCTAAAATGCTTTTATGTGCTAAATGAATTATGCTATAAAGATGACGTATATGCTATTATTTGATCGAATCTATGGTCTGTTGCTGACCGGATCTGGAAACTTTATGTGTTCAGATTTCTAAACGTTTAATTACGGTATAAGAATTGGCATGTAACTTTTCAAAAAGATAAGGAGATTTGTACATCTATCGTAAATAAAGTTTTCCTATCTAAATTCATGTCATTGCACACCGAACGTCTGATTTGGTGCATAGATCAACATGGTGGGAACTCAAAGCGGATTTGGGAATGCTAATGGAAATGCTAACGCTAATCAGCAGCCCGTGATTGAGCATGCACCAGAAGTAGCAGCTGCACCTGAGCTAATCACTAAGGAAGGATTACAACCAATGATTCAAATGATGTTGGATCGTTGGATGGAAGAATCAAGGCGTCTACTTCAACAGAATTAGGATGAACCTATTGTGCCTATTGAACGACCTGAACTAAATGAAGGTCAGTCAGATTAAGGAAACTATAGTAGAACTGTTGGCCAATATAAACCGTGAGTGGTTTGGAGAAATAACCAAGACAAAGGGATTGAAAGAAACGGATGCAAGTACAAAGACTTCACGACTTGAAAACCATCAACTTTTACTAGGAAAGAAGTGTTGGATTAATGTCTAAGTCCATAACTATATTTGGTATGTACTTGACCCGACCCGGCATGGTCCATTTGGGTTGCACTTCACCAACACAATTTATACGGATAGTCTTTTGAGAATAGTATATTTAGGATTTATATTAATATATTATAAGTTCTAATATATTAATATATAATCATATTATTTAATTAGTATTGATCAAGAATTAATTTATAATTAATTAAGTGATCAAAATGAACTAATTAAATATGGACTATTATATATATGGAATGGGCCAAGTTCATTTAGGTTGGGCTAAGCTTTCATGGATAGTACATGGAGTGTTTAACCCATGGATCATATGAAATGAAAGGTCATGGGTTTAACCCTAGTATCCATACTATATAAAGATGTCCTTGGTTGGTGAAATTGGCACTAGTGTGGTTACACTAAGAGGGTTAGCCGATTTCACTAGAGAGAACCAAGTATCCATATTCTCTAAAGTCTTCCAAGGTGTTTTGGTGATTTGTGATTCCACTTGAGGCTTCCACATTATTGGGGCTAAGCTCTTAAAGCTTGAAGATATCAAGCTACATTAAAAGGTATGTCATCTAACTAGTACTTTGTAGTATAAGAGCTTCATAATATGCTAGTTAGGATTAAAGCCTTGGAAAGTTCTTATTTGCATGTATAATAGAGAAAACATAGATCCAAGGTTTATAGGGTTGCATGTACACCATAGGAGTGTTAGAATGCTCAAAACCCAACAGTGGTATCAGAGCCAAGGCTTGTTTTCAATTATACTTGATGCAAATTGCTGAAAATGCTGAAAAACTCGATTTTCTGGCTTTTTGGGCACTGGACTCGCCGAGTCCATGAGTAAAATCATCCTACTCGCCGAGTAGGTTCATGCACTCGACGAGTAGGAGCCCCAGACAACATATTTTCGAGTTTTTTGGCTGGAATTGGACTAGGAACATTACCCTAAGATGTTTTTGGTCTTATAAACTTGTTTTTGATGTGGTAATGTTCATGCTAATTCAATTTCAAAGATAATTGTCAATAGATTCATGTTTTGAATTAGTTTAGTGATTAGGCTAATTACATGAAAAAGTTTGATTTGAATTATCTTGTTCTTATGAGTTGCTTAGATTAATAGAAAAGTTAATTGATTATGTGTTTTCAATCCATTTTAATCTAAGAGTTGATTCTAAAATGTGTTTTTGTAACTTGTCCTCAAGTTATATGAAAAGTCACATTTAAGTTTTATAAAACTCATAAAAGTTGGCAAAGGTTATAAAAATGAAGAGTCTTGTCTCATTGAATGGTTTTATGACTACATAACTTGTCCTCAAGTTATGGAAGTTCAAGAGTCACTTCATTAAGTAATAAAATGTGTAACCTTAATTAATTCCATAAGTTATAAAATAAAGATAAGTTAATTCTTTCATTAGTTTAAAGTCTTCCATAACTTGTCCTCAAGTTATGTAACTTGAATAGTTTTTGGATTAAAACTACTTTAAACACATAAGTTATGAAATTAATTAGTTTTGAATAGTTTCAAACTTGCCCTCATGTTTTGGAATTTGTAAAGTTTTCTCTTATGAATACTTTAATTCCAAGTTAGCCCTTAGAATTTTAAAAGTTAAAATTCAACCCTTATACTTTATAATATTATAAGTTAATAATATATATATATATATATATATATATATATATATATATATATATATATATATATATATGTATAAGAGCAAGTCAGTCTTACCGTTAGTAGGCCTCATTCACGAAGCCAGTCTATAAGGGGGTATAAGGTTACTGCCTATAAAATGGCAGTTTAATAGGTGCCACTCTCACCCACCGCTTCCTTGACTGGTGGAGGGTCGTTAGCCGAACGGGTTTGAATGGACTATAATTCTCCCTTCATTAAAAGTATTAATGATAAATACTAAGTAACTAAACCTTTTATAAATACCCAATCTTAGTTACTTAGGAAAATGTGAATAAGGTTCTAATCCATGAAATTACACTTTGAACTTTGTTTAAGTCGGTTAGTGGAGCGTGTGTGGTTAACCGGCACACTAACTCGTATTTAACAAGGTAGGCAAAGGGTAACTTAATGTTTATCATAGTATCGATGGAGCGTGTGTGGTTAACCGGCAAATCGATTGAGGGGTAAACACTTAAGGGTACCAAGTAATTTGCATGGTTACTTCACACCTTGTTTTGTGATCCTCGACATCCCAGTCACAAAACCTGAAGGGCACACTCGAGATTGAAACATGCCATTGAACAGTTCAATGAATCTCAAAGATCTAGGAGTTTCAAATTCAATTAAAACCTAATAATACATTTCGTTTATCTTGGTGGAAATTGGTGAATCGTCATTCACCTACCTTCAAATATTTTATAGCTTGGATTACAGCATCCCTCTTCTAAGTTATAAAATAGTTTGTTGGGTCCTAGCCTTAATATTTCATATTGGGTGACATATTAAGGACTTTAGATCAACTATCTTGAATATCTCCCAAAAGATGTCAGGTTTAGATATTTATGATCTTCCCAAATCTCTTGAAACAAGATTTCCTAAATAAAGATGATGTCCCATGGAAATCATACTTCTTTCACGTCCTCCAATTATTCTCCCTAACCCATGAGTTCTTGAAAAGTTTAAGGTCACTCAATCCCTATTGGCAAGGCAAGGTCTAGGTGTGGTCACATCTTGGAGATGTAGTCACATATTGACAAGCTGGGAGAGTTGGGTGTCAAAGTCTTGAGAAAGTTGGTGGCTTAATCACTTTCTAAGTCACATAGTGAGTTCCTTTGGGACACCTATGAAATAGACTATGACAAGACCCTTAATGATCTTATATATTTGCTAAGATCAACTTCCTAAAACTTTATGGACATTGACAATAGTGACATTAGATATCAAGTAAAGCTATCTCTTCCCAATGGAAAGGGATCGGCCATAGTCAACCCGGTTGACCAAATGGTAAAGAGAAAGGCCAAGTCTGTGATAGTCCCATGTTCCATTACCAAAGCGTCCATATGTGTATATTGCCAAAGGAAGGGGCATTAGTTGCGAAGCTGCCAATTTTACCTAAGGATGGTAAAGTCAATAAGGTTGCTTTATTTCAGGTAAAGTCCATTGTCTAACTCTATTAAGTTCCTACTTGGAGATTCTTATTACATGATGTGGCTGGGTCACATGTTGAGGTTTTAAGAATCAAAGAAAAGTAAAGAAACTTAAAGGAAGTATATGCCGATTCTGATCGCGAAGATGGATTTCAATCGCATGGTTCGGTGATCAAAATTTTGAGCAGGTGCTTAAGAGTTATGATAGATTGCTTAGGAATAGATGACAACAAGTTTTCATATACATTTGCATTGTAAGGATTAGTTTTCCCGCAAAGTTTTAAAATAAAAGAAAAGGTTTTAATTTTATTTATTTTAAAAATATCCTTATAATGGCATTTGGGAAAAAAATGTTGCTTATATGATTCCATTGATAGCAATATTGGAAATATGAATTTGATTCTTTCATTTGTGGTAGTGTCTAAATTTACCAAATAAGGAAAGATTCTCATCACCCAAGTTTCAATTGAATCGAAACTTGGAATCATGCAAGGTGTATGCTATGATGAATGAGAACTTTCGAGCATTGGAAAATTAAGACTAACTGCTTGTTCACATGGATGTGTGAGTCAAGAGAAGGACTATGGGATCGAGTACACATTCTTGTACACTGGTCAAGTCCAACACAAAATATTGATAAGATTATTCGTCATAATTTACTAAAGCTCAGTAAATATGGTTATACTTACAAGCTTAAGTGTAATTCTGAGACATTGGAAAAGGTTCCAATGTAAGGTAGAGCGAATAAGAAGAATCAACTTAGGCAGAAAGATAAAAGTTTCTCAAATCTGAAAAGATGGGAGAGTACTTTAGTATCAGTTTTGTGATCATCTTAATGATTAAGAAACCATAGCATAATTAGTTCTCTAAGGAAATCTTAGTGCATTCTTATGACTCAGAAGAGGAACTTGAATTGTTGAAATGGTAAAATCAAGAAGATGAGTCATACTTCGTTCCAATACAAGTCTTAGAGTCATACTCCAAGATTGTAATTTGAGTGACATATCTTAAAGAAGGTTTAAAACACTTGTCAAATGTAAGAGTAAAAGTTTTCTACTCTTGGACATTTGAAATTGGTAAGTTGTGATGTTTCGGATAAAACAAAGACCAACTAAGGCCAATTGTGTGAAGTGTTTGTCTTTATTAGAATCCACACTATCTCTTGAATATTTGACAAGGGAGTCTTATATGTCAAGAGGACATTGGGAGTCCTAAAGGTCTTGAAAGCCTCAAGAACTAATTAAGAATAAAACCTGAAGTTCTTCACTAGCACACGACTTCAGGTTTATAACTTATCGTGTTGACATATTTTGTGATCATTCCAATTAAAGTTGGCTTTGCATATGAGTTCTTAGAGTTCTCAATTGTTTGCATAACTACTTGGAAGCTATGGCAGGCCCTTGAGCTTCCAGGTGGCAAGAAGTTAAGATTGCACAAGTTCAATCCATATGAGTTAGGATTTGTCACTAACCTAGTCTTGTGACTATGGTTTTGACAAATTCACATGGATAGGAACACTTACACCATAAAATCTAAGTGTCATAAGGTTTCTCTTCGATTCATGAAAATGATGGTAAGGAAACTCTTTCACTAAGTAGATTTTAAGTAGATAGCAAATGTGACTTTTGCAGTTCTCAAAGTCATTAGTGGAGCGTGCTTGGTTAACCGACACACTAACAGTGACTTATGAGAAATGGCAAAAGGCCTAAACAATTTAGACTATGATTAAGACATCCCTTTTCATAGTTCTGAAATTTTTTAGACACACTTGTGAGCTATCTAAGAGAGGTGTATGATTTTAATAAAGTCTTATCAAGGCAATCTAGTATCAGAAATCTGAACTTTGGTAAGAAAGTCAATAAAGTATTGATTTCTAGAAGTCCAGTTGATTTCTGGGTACATGTCAAAGCTAGTGGGAGCATAAGTGTTATGCTATTAATCATCATGTTAGTGGGAGCATGATAATTATGATAAAGGTTGCAAGTTAGCAATGTTAATTATAGAAAAGCAAAAGGTCTCAATTGGGAAAAAGTTGTTTTGCTATAATTAAGGGAGAGGATATTATACTTCATCTCAAATCTCAAAGCTTAGATTGAGGTCTTAATCGTATTTAGTCAAGAATATATATGAATTTCATGTTGGAATTGCTCAACATAAGGAAATTCTATATATGGGTTCATTATTTGCATTCTAAAATTCGATTATGTTTACTGCATCCCTTTTCATAATTTGAATTATGAGAACTTGGCAAATAGAAATGGAAATATTATAGCAAAAGACTGGTTTAGTCTTTATGTGAGACATCATGGATCGTGTCCCATATGCTTCGGATATAGGATCGATTACATGTGCTATATTTATCATTTCTAAAATTTTCCAAATGCCTGGGGCATTAAGAAGGGAAAAGGTCTAGAATTGGATATGACAAAAATGATTAAGCAATGGTTGAGGACAATCTAAGGTTTACCAAAGATTGGTTGCTCAAGGACAGCTGGAAGTATAGTGTTAATTCTGGAAGGACCATATTGACATAATCTATAAGGAGGCAACTCCTGTTCAGAAGTGATAGTCAAAATGGAATATGGAAATGGTTCAAAGATAGAAAGTTGTTCAATAAATATGTGTAAGATTAAGAAACTTAATTCAAGAAGGATGTTTCCAAGGAGTTGGTCTCCTTTGGAATACTCTGTAATGATTGTTGCCAAGTGAATTTGTGCATAATCATTACAAGAGGATCAATGCATATAAGTTTAGAATCTAACAGATTTCGGTAAATGGCATGAATTTGGAATTCTTGCATTTGCAGTAAGGGTTTGGGACTGTGAAAAGATGATCATTGGAGTTATGTTCAATCGATCTAAGTCACAAAGTAAGGATCATAGACAAACATAGAGTGCATACTTGGTGTATGGCAAAGCTATTGTTTAAGAAAAACATAGTGTACATGCTTGGAGCATGGGACAACTAGTGTTTTAATTCAAGTATAAAGTTGATAAAACCGAAACATTGAATAATGAGAAATCAATATGGTGATAAATAAAAGTGTTTATTTATATTCATAGTGTTTGATACCATATTTGATTCATTTATTCTTGTGTTTCACTTTGCATGTTTTCACTTCCAGAATAAACTAGGTTATTCTTCTGGAATGACTAAGTTATTCAAACCATCCACAGTCGGTCATATGTTGGTAGTAGATATGAATTAAGACTGTCATGGGTTGGATTGTAAAGGTCTAAAATGTTGGAAAAAGGGCTACAACACTCATGAGTGCTCATAAGTTGTGAGTATTTGATTCAACCCGCACTCATTGGAATCACTTCATGGATTTTATCACGAGTGATCATGAGACGATAATATCTTATATTCTTCAAACCTAGAGATATGAGTTGTTACTATGAGTTGGTTGTACATTGATTGCACGAAAACGCATTCGGTAACTCGGTGTTATAAAATGTGCCTTTGTGTATGATTCAACAAGTAGTAGAACAAGCCATATGAGTCGAAGTTTATCCATTCCTTTTACCTTCGGGATAAAAGCGATATATGTGGGCCCCTTGATGATATAATGATGACACATGTGAGTGCTTGGCCAAGCCATGACTGATTTGATTTGTTCAATCAGTCAGTCATCATGAATCGGAAATCGGGAAACAACAAATGGACAGAGAGAATGATTATAATCCATGTCTCAGTCCATATGATATTTAGAATGGAGGAATATATGATCCCTTATCTAATGGACAAGTTCGTTGACAAAGATCAGAGTTTGACAGCGGCTTTAAGAGCTACGATTTCCAGTTAGGTTTTAAAGTCATACTCAATAATAGTTTTAGACTTATCCAAGTGGGAGACTGTTGGATTAATGTCTAAGTCCATAACTATATTTGGTATGTACTTGACCCGACCCGACATGGTCCATTTGGGTTGCACTTCACCGACACAATTTATATGGATAGTCTTTTGAGAATAGTATATTTATAATTTATATTAATATACTATAAGTTCTAATATATTAATATATAATCATATTATTTAATTAGAATTGATCAAGAATTAATTTATAATTAATTAAGTGATCAAAATGAACTAATTAAATATGGACTCTTATATATATGGAATGGGCCAAGTTCATTTAGGTTGGGCTAAGATTTCATGGATAGTCCATGGAGTGTTTAACCCATGGATCATATGAAATGAAAGTTCATGGGTTTAACCCTAGTATCCATACTATATAAAGATGTCCTTGGTTGGTGAAATTAGCATTAGTGTGGTTACACTAAGAGGGTTAGCCGATTTCACTAGAGAGAACCAAGTATCCATATTCTCTAAAGTCTTCCAAGGTGTTTTGGTGATTTGTGATTCCACTTGAGGCTTCCACACTATTGGAGCTAAGCTCTTAAAGCTTGAAGATATCAAGCTACATCAAAAGGTATGTCATCTAACTTGTACTTTGTAGTATAAGAGCTTCATAATATGCAAGTTAGGATTAAAGCCTTGGAAAGTTCTTATTTGCATGTATAATAGAGAAAACATAGATCCAAGGTTTATAGGGTTGCATGTACACCATAGGAGTGTTAGAATGCTCAAAACCCAACAAGAAGATCCAATCGGAGTTATGGACTGGATCTCTGAAATAGAGCTAGCTTTCATAACGTGTGGTTGCAAGGGAAAGCTACAAGCCACTTAGGCAGTGCGTCAGTTTAGAGGTGGTGCCGTTCGCTGGTGGAACACCTTGGGAAAGACCATAAGCCCCAATGAGCCACTACAACTGACATGGGCAGAGTTCTTGGTCCATTTTAAACGCAAGTTCTACTCAGCCCAAAACATGCTGGAACTAGAGAATCAATTTCAGATACTGAAGAAGGGTAACATGTCCACTAACGAGTATACTAGTGCCTTCATAGACAAAATGGAGTTTTCTTTATGCATTTTCCCTAACGAGATAACGAAAATTGATAAGTATACGAAGAGACTACCACGGGAGTATGTTGTGGTATGACAAGAGTAGACCCGCCAACAAGGTCTAAGTTGGCAAGAAGAGGAAGTTTGAGGGGTCTTCAAGATCCGACAAGAAAAGTTGGTTCCCGAAGTCCGACCCCAACAACAAGAGGTATGGGAATAAGAATGAAGAAAAATGGTGTGACAAGTGTACAAGGAAACACATTGGGAGATGCTCTAAAGAGGTGAACTGCTTCAAATGCGGGAAAACTGGTCACTATGCTGGTGAATGAATGGCCAATAGAGAATCATGATTTAAGTGCGGCGAAGAAGGACACTTCATGAAAGACTGCCAAAATAGAGAAGGAGCTACAAAGACAAACGTACCGCCGAAGCCAAAGGTAAGAACATTCTAGATGATCCTTAATGAAGCAGGTGAGGATGGAAGGGATCAGGAGTGAAGATCTATATATCCAAGAATCGGGATATGAAGCAACCATATGGATAGTATCATACGGTGTATAAGAGGCATACTATAGGGTGAGCCTAAATATCTATGTAATCATTTCAAGAATTAAAATGAACCTTCTTTATGTTATCCAATGTGTTAAATGATTATGTGAAATTTTTGTATGGTAACTTGGAAAACTACGAGACAATACTTGGGACGAGTATGAGTAGGTGTGAATGGTAGTAGAGGCATATGCTACCCGAAGCACAGGACTCGTACTTGGATAAGGGAAAGTCACAAGGCTACCAAGGCGCTTGTAATTGATTCAGTTTTGTTCATGTCTTTCGTTACCATCATTTCGATAATGACTAAGAAGATGACTGTTACTCCGACCCTAGTGGTCATATCAAATCGAGTCCGACTAAGATGAGTGTGTTTGTAACACCGAAAATTTCAAAACAATTTTTCATTTAAAAATAATCGTTTAATTCTTAAAAACACTTTGCTTAAAATCTCATTCATAATCGAATTACAAAACATAACTCCATTTTCACTTGCATAATAAACCAGGATCCTCAAAACATGACTCTTTCTCTGGTGTGTACAATCGAGCCGGTGTCGTCCCGTGATCCTGAGAGAAACCTGAAACACATAACACAAAACACTGTAAGCACGAAGCTTAGTGAGTTCCCCAAAATACCACACATAACACATTTTAGCCACTCGAGGCTATAACTCTGTGGGTCCGTGGACCCTACTCTATGAACCCTCTGGTTCTAACTCTGTGAACCTTCCGGTTCTAACTCTGGGAACCTTCCAGTTCTAACTCTGTAAACATGCACAGCATAAATCACATAGAAATAATGCAGTACAACACATAGCATACAAATACTCTGTCACATAACTCTGGTTACCTACTCAAGGTAAAGTATAGTGAGAAGACTCACCTGGAAATCAGAAAGCAATTATCTGCACATGCGAACCTCGGAATTGCCACTGCCTAACACATAAGGCAAATATCTCTAATTAGTACTCGAAGTCCCAACTCTAATTAACCGGAGATTACTCTTTCCCTTCTCTAGTCAAGTAATGGGTAAAAGAACATTTTACCCCTCCCTGACCTCTATTACCACTGTTGACCAAAACTCCCAAAGTCAACATAAGACAACTCAAGTCAACGGTCAACACTGACCAGACTCGGTGAGTACACAAGAGTGACTCGGCGAGTCCATGCGGGTTCTCTAAATCCTTTTTAAACCTCTTAGACACGACGAGTTCCCTCTTCACTCGTCGAGTTACTCGGCAACGAAACGCGGGGCAACCCCGACTCGACTCGTCGAGTTTGCCTATGGACTCGACGAGTTGCTCCCATGACAACCCTCATCTGACCTTCTGAGGTCAGATTTGCTTCACCAAACCATAGATCTATCTCCCTCAAAGCCAATAACCACGAAAAGGTCGAACCTTGGGCAGTCATGCAAGGTTCTACAAGCTCATTTGGGTGAAACCCTCCATTACATAACAACCCTAGCTCAAAACTCCAAATAGAATGCATAAAGCAGGATGGAAGGGACTCTCTAGACCTCTTTGGGTCCAGATCTATGGCTTCACACTCAATGGGACACTATGCTCCACAAATCAAGCCATAAAAGAAGCTAGAAAACCCTAAAATCACCAATCTTACCCAAAACAGAAAGGGAGAATGATTTGATACCTCAATGGTGAAGATGCAAGCTCAGAAGCTCTGAATCGACACCCCCTTGACCTCCCTTTGCTGGAAATGACTACTCCATTGCACAACCACCTCAAGAATGCTCCAAAATGGCTCTTCTTCACTCTCTGAGCTCTCTGGTTCGATAGGAGTCTCTCAAAGGTGTAGGTGGCCGCCACTGAAGGCCATAAGGGCCTTTAAATAGGTCCCAAACCCGGACAATTAGGGTTTTCCTTGACAGCGCCGACTCAGCGAGTCCAAATACCCGACTCGTCGAGTCCCTTCATTAAACTGGTCCCCAAAACGCGATCCTACTCGACGAGTTGAGGCGTCAACTCGCCGAGTCTCCTCATTCCCCAATATAAAATACTCAAATTCCCATACCTGGATATCCGGATGTTACAATTCTCCCCCACTAGAATCAGACTTCGCCCTCGAAGTCTCATTTTGGAAACAACTCCGGATGCTGCTCACGCATCTCGCGCTCCGGCTCCCAAGTAAGCTCTGACCCCTTCCGGTGTTGCCACTGGACCTGCACCATAGGCACCTCTTTGTTCCTCAGAACCTTGATCTTTCGATCCCGAATAGCCACCGGTCTTTCAACGTAGTTCAGGCCCACATCGACCTGAATATCCTCTAATGGCACTACTGCCGACTCCTCGGCTATACACTTTCGCAGCTGTGACACATGGAAAATTTCATGGATCTGACCTAGCTCTGCAGGTAGCTCCAACCGGTAGGCTACCCTGCCTACCCTCGCGATCACCCGAAAAGGACCGATATATCGGGGCCCCAACTTGCCCCTCTTCCTGAATCGGATCACTCCTTTCCAAGGAGAGACCTTTAGGAGTACAAAGTCATCGACCAGAAATTCGAGCTCGGACCGGCGCCTGTCCGCGTGATCCATGGATCTCCGATCGGGAAACCGTATCCAAGCTCCGTGGCTAGTCTGCGCTCTTTGGACTTTTCAAACTTAGCGAACTGAAACATCTGAGTAGCTAAAGGAAGGGAAATCAACCGAGTAACTCTTCTGGCGACTCTGAGCGGTCAACAACCTCTGCCTGACCTGCTGTATCTGCTCTGACATCTGAAGCACGATCTCTGTACTTCCCATCACACGTTGCTCTACCTCTCCCCAGCAAATGGGGTCCAATACCCCCTTCCCTTCAACAGCTCAAAGGGCAGCGTACTGATGCACTAATGATGGCTGTTGTTGTAGGAAAACTCTGCCAAGGGCAAATACGGGCCACAATTCCCCCCCGAAATCTAATACACATGCCCGAAACATATCCTCGAGCGTCTGAGTCGCTCGCTCTCTCTGAAGTGTCTACAGACATCACCATGGTAAACTCTAGCTCATTTCTCATATTCATCTTCGATACCGAGCACCAGGTCAGCTTTTGGCCCCACAGTTGAACCCCAAAGGTCACACATAACATGATCCAAAATATCTCACTAACTTCCTCCCCGTGCCTACTATCACGGCCCAGTGACACGCAAGTCACGAAATTCCCTTTTCCTCATAAAAATACAATCCAATCGAAGATCGACTCAACTCTAACCTCTAGCATCTGGTGCGTATATTCTCCCGTGTGCCTCGCTGACCCTCCCGACGGAGACGGAGACCCCAGTCTCACCTCGGTTTAACCACTAGGCTCCAAAAACTCAACACTAGGGCTAATCAAGCCTAAAACTCTTCTGCATCATGCACTTATCGGAGAACACTCCATCATCACACTCTCTTGCCGTCTAGTGGGTACTATGGCTTCCCGCAACATTACGACAGCCTCTGACTAGTGAGTACTACGGCTCCCCATAGTATTACAACGCCAACTAACTAGTGAGTACTAAGGCTCCCCGTAGTTCCATGACTCCCTCCCTCTGACTTGTGAGTACTACGGCTCCCCGTAGCATCACAACACCCTCTGACTGGCAAATACTACGGCTCCCCGTAGCATCACGACTCTCTCTCTCTCTCTGACTTGTGAGTACTACGGCTCCCCGTAGCATCACAACACCCTCTGACTGGCGAATACTACGGCTCCCCGTAGCTTCACCCTATACTCTCATTCTCATTACAACGCCACACTATGTTCACTAACTTTGGCGGCAACCGCCATAACACAGAACCTACCTCTGCGGAAATTCACTTCCTTAAATAATCCCTCTTGATGACAATACACGAAGGGCTCCCACTGGAACCGTGGATACATGATACATCACTAGTCATCTTAAACCCAAGACTCTAAATAACTCTGAAATCGGGACGCTATACGCAGAAACCACGGAACACCCTAACAGAGCATCACAATGTCCTGCCTCTACCACTGATTCCCTTACTCCCAGCACCATACACATACAATAATACATTTCCTCTGAATCCCATAATAATTTCCTATTTCACTCAATGCGCAACTTTAGTGCATCCAAACACTCAATTGGAATACAAGGAAGGCACTAACCCTTCAGAACACACTGATGATCCTCCAAAACCCTTTCCACTACTGCTCAAAATCCAAGCAAGAATACACATCCCAACCCGGGAGTTGGCTACTCGACAATCTTCTACCCATATTTCAACCCAGAAGTTCTCAACTGCCCATGCCATCATTACGAGTCTTCCACTTGAAACGACTCTGACCACCACCAGATTCCTGACCATTGACCACCCGCCGTGGAGACACCCATCCTTCTCTCAGACATATACCACATGCATTATCTGTTGGGTTTTGAGCAATCTAACACTTCCTAAGTGTGCATGCAACCCTAATAAACCTTGGATCTATGTTTGTCTAAATACATGCAAAATAATAATTTTCCAAGGTTTATAACCTATCTAACATGGCATGGGGAACATTTCAACATAAAAGAGTTAGAAGAGATTACATACCTTTGTTGTGTTGGGTTCTTAGGAGTTTGAGGGCCAAGCACCAATAGTGTGAATGCCTCAAATGGAATCACAAACACCACAAACTCTTGGAAAACTTTGAGAGAGTATACACACTCTTGTATTTTCGGCCACACACATGCACACACACACTAGAACACTAGCTTTCTCTTAGGCTATCTTAGGCTCTCTTTCATGCTCCATAAGCATGCTTATATAGTATGCATGGTTAGGGTGAAACCCTAATAACCCATGTCTTTTCCTATTCCAAGGATCCATGGGTTAAAAGCTCCATGGATCATCCATGGACTTCCACATAAGCCTAGCCCATTAACAAATGAGTATTAGCCCACACTATATAAAACAAATAGCCCATAATTTAATTAGTATTCTTTTAATCTCTAAATTAATCCATAATTAATTTAAGACTAAAACTAATTAAATAACGTAACTTCATATTAATATATTATAACTCATAATATATTAATAAACATATGTGTATAACTCTCATAAAATTATCCATAATAGTTTGGATGAGATGCAACCCAAATGGACCATGCCGGTCGGGTCAAGTATATACCAAATAAGTTATGGACTTAGACACCTTATCCAACAGACTCCCACTTGGATAAGTCTAATAACTATATTTGCCTATAACTTCAGGAACCAACCAACAATCGTAGCTCTCGAAAAATCCCTCGAACAATGAAGACTCTGTCGAACTATGAAGCGCCATTTTAGATAAGTGATCACATAATCCTCTGTTCTCATGATATCAGCCGGACAAACACATGGAACTATGTCTTGCTTATTGTCTAGCAGTTGTTTCTCGATTATCCGATTTGTTTGACGAAGAACTTCACTGAACACATCGGTTTAGTTCTGACCAGGCCTGGTATTTGGGTCAACACAAAATCATCGAGGGGCCCGGATATCGCTTCTATTTCTAGAAGGAACAGATAAACTTCGACTGATATGCTTGTTCCACTACTTATTGAATTGTACACAAAGGCACGTTTTATAACATCAAGTTACTGATGCGTTTACGTGCAATCAATGCACAACCAACTCATAGGTAACAACTCATATCTCTAGGTTTAAAGATTTATATGATGTTATCGTCTCACGATCACTCGAGATAAATTCCATGAAGTGACACAAGTGAGCGTGGGTTTATACCAATACTCATAACTTATGAGTACTCATGAATGTTGCAGCAACCATTGCCATGCCTAAACACCTTTAAGGCATCTACAAACCCAATTCATGACAATCTTGATTCATACTTACTTCCGACGTATGATCGATTGTGGAGGTTTGAACAAATTAATTATTCTGGAAGTCAAAACATGCAAAACTGAAACAATAGTAAATAATTGACAATGATAGTAACACTTTACTCATAAATAAATCACAAATTTTATTCATCATCAAACGTCGATTACATTTTACAAGTTTCAGGAAAACTATCTAATCTGTAAAACTAATATCGTCCCTCAGCCCGATGCGTCTCGCATGCTGAAAATGCTTAACCCTCGTCAGTCCCTTCGTAAGGGGATCTGCAGGATTCTCATCTGACGATATCCTCCTTGTCACAAGGAGTCCTTCTTCAATCTTGTGCCTTATGAAGTGATATTTTCTGTCAATGTGTCGGGATCTGCCATGATCTCTTGGTTCCTTGGCTAAGATAACCGCAGCATTGTTGTCACAGAAAATTTCTATAGGTTCCTTAATAGCTGGTACAACTCCAAGGTCTCCGATGAAGTTCTTTAGCCATATCGCCTCCTTCGCTGCTTCACTCGCTGCTATATACTCTGATTCACAAGTCGAATCAGCCACCGTCTCCTGCTTGGAACTCTTCCAAGAAATTGCCCCTCCATTTAAGGTAAAGATCCAGCCCGACTGAGAGCGGAAATTATCCCTATCAGTCTGAAAACCAGCATCACTATACCCTAATATTCTCAAGTCATCACTGCCACCAAGGGTAAGGACCCAATCCTTAGTCCTCCGCAGGTACTTGAGAATGTTCTTTACCGCGGTCCAATGAGCCTTGCCAGGGTTCCCCTGATACCTGCTGACCATGCTCAAAGCAAATGCCACATCAGGACGGGTACAAGTCATAGCATACATGATCGAGCCAACTGCGGAAGCATATGGTAATTGGCTCATCTCAGCTATCTCAGCCTCTGTACTCGGACTCTGAGTCTTACTCAGTTTGGTATTGCTTTGGATCGGTAAATCTCCTTTCTTGGAATTCTCCATGTTGAACCTTTTCAACACCTTATCCAAGTAGATACTCTGACTAAGTCCAATTAGTCTTCTACTCCTTTCTCTTAATATCCTTATCCCTAGGATATAGGTAGCCTCCCCTAGGTCCTTCATAGCAAAGCACTTCCCAAGCTAGGACTTAACCTCCTGCAAGGTTGGGATGTCATTTCCTATGAGTAGTATGTCATCCACATACAGTACCAAGAAGCTAACTATACTCCCACTAGCTCTGACATACACGCAAGACTCATCTTCGCTTCTCAAGAAGCCAAACTCTTTTACCTTCTCATCAAAACAAAGATTCCAGCTACGAGATGCTTGTTTTAATCCATAGATGGATTTCTTAAGCTTGCATACTCTATTAGGGTACTCTGCATTGACAAAACCCTCTGGCTGATTCATGTACACATCCTCAGCCAACTTTCCATTAAGGAAAGCGGTTTTGACATCCATTTGCCATATTTCATAATCATGAAATGCTGCAATGGCTAACATAACCCTAATAGACTTAATCTTGGCCACCGGCGAGAAGGTTTCATCATAATCAATACCTTGAGTTTGAGTAAAACCCTTCGCAACCAGTCGAGCCTTATAAGTATGCACTTTTCCTTCCATGTCGGTCTTCTTTTTGAAGATCCATTTGCACCCGACTGTTTTACGGCCTGGTACATTGTCAACCAAGTTCCAAACTTGATTGTCATACATGGACTGTATCTCGCTGTCCATAGCCTCCTTCCATTTAGCAGACTCCGGGCCTGCCATGGCTTCCTTAACACTGCTAGGTTCATCCAAATTTACTAGTGTACTATCACTAATAAACGTATCACCTTCCGTAGTAATATGAAAACCATAATAAAACGAAGGTGTGTTCCTAACCCGTGTGGAACGTCTCGGAGGTACAGACTCGTCAGCTGGATCAACAGGAGTTTCTACCTCAGGTTGATTGCTAGTGTCTGAGGTTCCTTCACCAATTGATTCTTGAATTTCTTCAAGATCAATCTGCCTCCCACTGTCTCCTTGGCTTATAAATTCTTTCTCGCGAAAGATCCCTCTTCGTGCTACAAAGACCACATTCTCACTGGGTCTGTAGAAAAGGTAACCGAAGGATTTCTGTGGGTAGCCGATGAAAATACACCTTTCACTTCGGGGTTCAAGCTTATCATGAGTTTCACGCCTCACGAAGGCTTCGCAACCCCAAATTTTGATGTGGTCCAAATTGGGAACCTTCCCAGTCCACATCTCATGAGGTGTTTTGGTAACCTTCTTTGTAGGGACTAGATTAAGGATATGGGCGGCAGTCTCTAAGGCATACCCCCAAAAAGAGATTGGTAACGAAACTCGACTCATCATAGAGCGAACCATGTCCAACAAGGTACGATTACGCCTCTCAGCTACACCATTCAGCTGTGGTGTCCTGGGAGGAGTCAATTGTGAGACAATCCCACACTCCTTAAGATAGTCAAGGAACTCGGTACTAAGATACTCACCACCTCGATCGGATCGAAGCATCTTAATGTTCCTGCCCAATTAATTTTCTACTTCCTGTTTGAATTCCTTAAACCTTTCAAAGGTTTCGGACTTGTGTTTGATCAAGTAGACATACCCATATCTACTATAATCATCAATAAAAGTCACATAATACCGATTAGCGTCCCTTGTGGCGGTTTTGAATGGCCCACATACATCAGTATGTATTAGGTCCAACAAACCTTCACCCCTCTCACAAGTTCCAGTGAAGGGTGATTTTGTCATTTTTCCAAGTAGACAAGATTCACAACTATCATCTGATTTGAGGTCAAATGATTCCAAGACTCCACTCTTTTGGAGTTGGTCTATGCGTTTCTTGTTTACATGTCCAAGACGACAATGCCACAATGATGCTTTATCTAGGCTAGTAGAAGAATCAATATACAACACATTATTTCCTAAGTTGTCTACAATCGACACAGTTTCATACACGCCATCACAAGGTAATGCTTTAAAATAAAACACATTATTAAAGAAAGCATTAATACCACCACATTCATTATCAAACGAAAAGGTAAAACCTTGTTTGTACAAAGCATGAAAAGAAATAATATTCCTCGCCATTTCAGACGAGTATACACATTTATTCAAATCTAATTTTAACCCATTATTAAGCAACAAAGTATAAACTCCAATCTTGGAAACAGGTGAAGCCTTCCTATTCCCCATGATTAAGTTTATCTTCCCGTGCTCCACATCCTCACTTCTTCTTAGGCCCTGCAAATCAGAACATATGTGAATACCACATCCTGTATCAAGCACCCAAGAGTTAGAATATGTTGAGTAATTAGACAATATAGTGTAAATACCTGCATAGGTGGGTTTCACTTTCCCATCCTTTAGATCCTGCAAGTACTTAGGGCAGTTTCGCTTCCAGTGTGCCTTTTCATGGCAATAAAAGCATTCAGCATCCTTTGGAATGGCAGAAGGAGTGACAGAACCGTTCTTAGTCTTGGATGAGGAGCCTTCAAGAGACTTTCCCTTGGTACCCTTCGAAGGGTGTTTCCTCTTTTTCCCTTTGCCTTGCCCAATAGCTAAAACAGGGGTAGAAGTTGGAGTAGGAGTAGTAGAGGTAACAACCGCTTTACCCTTAAGACCGGTTTCAGCGGTCTTCAAGAGTCCTTGAAGCTTGCTGAGGGTAACTTCCTCCTTGTTCATATGATATGTCATTCGAAAATGATCATAACAAGAAGGCAAGGAGTGCAAAATGATGTCAATTGCTAACTCCTCGGGGATGTTAACATTCAGCTTCAGCAAACGGTCCACATACCTTTGCATCTTTTGCATGTGGCCCGTGACGGATTCACCGTCCTTCATGCGGGTAGTTATTATGGAGGAGATTATTTCATACCGCTCCTGACGAGCACTCTGATGGTACCTTTCCATCAAGTCTTGGTGCATCTCAAAAGGGTAGAAATCTTCATATGACTTTTGGAGCTCGGCTGTCATCGTGGCCATCATGATACATGCCACCTTAGTAGCATCTCTCTCATGAGTCCTGAATTCAGCGATCTCCTCAGGAGTAGCAGTAGACTCATCAAGTTCTTTTAACTCCTTATCGAGGACATATTCCTTGTCCTCGTAACGAGTAACCATCCTGATGTTCCTAATCCAATCCATGAAGTTGGAACCATCAAAGATGACCCTCCCACAAAGATTCATGAGAGAGAAAGAACCAGTTGGGTTAGAGCCTGAAGCATTAGTGTTGGAAGACATCTGAAAGAAGAAAGTAAGTTTAGATTAGATATTTAGGATCCTTAATAAGACACCCAAATGTAATATTAAGGCTAGGATCCAATCACAATATATTACACTTAGAAGAGGGATGCCGTAATCTAAGTAATAATATATTTGAAAGGTAGGCGAATGACGATTCACCAATTTCCACCATGAAAACGAAATGATTAATTAGGTTTAATTGGATTTGAAATTCCTAGATTCTTTTGAGATTCATTGAACTTTTCAATGGCATGTTTCAATCTCGATTGTGCCCTTCAAGTTTTGTGACTGGGATGCCGAGGATCACAAAACAAGGTGTGAATAACCATGCTAACTCACTTGGTACTCCTAATATTATCACCTAATCAATGTGCCGGTTAACCACACACGCTCCATTGATCTATGACAACATTAAGTTACCCTTCGTGATCCTTACTAGTCTAATTAGTGTGCCGGTTAACCACACACGCTCCACTAACGACTTGGTAAGGTACAAAGTGTGAATTCCATGGATTAGCACCATGTTCACATTTTCCTAAAATAACTAAGATTGGGAATTAAAAGAGTTTAGTTATTTTATAATATTCATTATACTTTTAATGAGGATTTAAAGTCGTTGTTCTACCCGTTCGGCTAACAACCCTCCACCGATCAAGCAAGCGGTGGGTGAGAGTATACACCCATTAAGTCGCCATTTTATAGGCAACAACCTTATACCCACCTTATAGACCGGCTTCGTGAATGAGGCCTACTAACGGTAAAACGACTTATTCTTATACATATATATAATAATTAACCATTAATGTTATAAATAGTATAAGGGTTGAATTTTAACTATTAAAACTCTAAGGTTTGGAATTAAAGTTTATTAAAGTGTGTGAAACTTTACAAATTCCAAAACTTGAGGACAAGTTTTGTAACTTTGCAAAACTCTTCATTTCATAACTTATGAATTAAAGGTTCATAAAAATGAAGACTCTTCATTTTCATGTAACTTATGTGTTTTAAGTGTGTGTTAAATGAAAGTGACCTATGGTAATCCATAACTTGAGGACAAATTATGGACTCCATTAAAACACATAAATGATTAAGAATTAATTCTAAACAATTCAGCAAATAATTCCTATCATTTTCTAAATTCATAAGAACATGAACATGATCATCAAAAATTCAAGAATTATATGAACACATAAAATCATGGATTTTTGATATATGCTATTGTAAATGGATTAGAACAACCATTACACCAACTAAAATAAGTTTTACAACACCAAAACAATTTAGGGTAATGTTTCCAGTCCATTTCCAGCAGCAAAAGTCGAGATTCTGCATTCTTTCGATCCTACTCGCCGAGTGCACGAACGGACTCGTCGAGTAGGTTGAAGTTTGCCTTGGACTCGACGAGTCCCCCCAATGGACTCGGCGAGTCTAGCATGCAGACAGCAACGATTTCGACTTTTTTCACTATTTTGCATCAAGTATCAAACAAGCAAGCCTAGGCTCTGATACCACTGTTGGGTTTTGAGCAATCTAACACTTCCTAAGTGTGCATGCAACCCTAATAAACCTTGGATCTATGTTTGTCTAAATACATGCAAAATAATAATTTTCCAAGGTTTATAACCTATCTAACATGGCATGGGGAACATTTCAACATAAAAGAGTTAGAAGAGATTACATACCTTTGTTGTGTTGGGTTCTTAGGAGTTTGAGGGCCAAGCACCAATAGTGTGAATGCCTCAAATGGAATCACAAACACCACAAACTCTTGGAAAACTTTGAGAGAGTATACACACTCTTGTATTTTCGGCCACACACATGCACACACACACTAGAACACTAGCTTTCTCTTAGGCTATCTTAGGCTCTCTTTCATGCTCCATAAGCATGCTTATATAGTATGCATGGTTAGGGTGAAACCCTAATAACCCATGTCTTTTCCTATTCCAAGGATCCATGGGTTAAAAGCTCCATGGATCATCCATGGACTTCCACATAAGCCTAGCCCATTAACAAATGAGTATTAGCCCACACTATATAAAACAAATAGCCCATAATTTAATTAGTATTCTTTTAATCTCTAAATTAATCCATAATTAATTTAAGACTAAAACTAATTAAATAACGTAACTTCATATTAATATATTATAACTCATAATATATTAATAAACATATGTGTATAACTCTCATAAAATTATCCATAATAGTTTGGATGAGATGCAACCCAAATGGACCATGCCGGTCGGGTCAAGTATATACCAAATAAGTTATGGACTTAGACACCTTATCCAACATTATCTCGCCCTGCACCTTTCCTTGATCACCAATGACCCTGATCTCATGAATTCAAGCTGCAGGTTTCTGTATCCAACCCCTAACAGCTCTTGCACAAATCTCTGGTTCTCTCAATAAACCACCCGATTCTCCCCCACTTAGGGTTCAAACCATCACTATCTGACACATCAACAACCTCACGAACTATTTTCACCAGCAATAACGCACCTGCCCCTGGAAAGTGCTACGCAACGCCCGATAATCCCCTTTAAGGAAATCAATCGATCTCATAACTCTGAACCTCAAATGAAATCCTCAAGAACTTCTCGTCACGACTGCCTCTAGTTGTTCCAAGTCTCGTACCAATCCAATACCAAACAACTAAACTGTCCGATAACATCACTGACTCATAGACTGGACCACGAAATCATCATACTCCCCCACCTCGACTCATCAACCGACGTTCCAACACATGGATCATCCCAAGAACAGGGACCTACTCCCATATTCAATACCCAACCTAGATAGAAAAACCTTTGCATTGATTAACTCAACTGGACTCCCCACCGATACCTCTACAATACGCCCTACTATACTCAAATAGGTGTAACGTGGTCCTCGACTATCTCAGTCCCAACTAACTATCTGCTCATGGTAAATCACTGTCTCACAGCACACATGCTACCTGATACTCTGATGGAAAATCATCATCAATGACAACCTGCAGGGTTTTACCCCCAAACCCAAAACTTAAACATCATGCCTCTCATGTTCCGCACACGAACATAAATAGCACGACTCAGGTCATAGAAGGTGACATCTCCTCTATTGACTGATTGCTCAACTCAGACCGAAATTCTCCCCTTCCTCTAACTCCTTACCAAAATACTCTGATAAGCTCTTGACCTCCCTCTCAAGGGACGCCTCTTCGAACTTAATCATGGCCCACAAGCCTAAAACCCATAGCGTCCAATCCCTACCTCATCAATCGTGACCGAATAACCGAAGAACCACAAGCATCATTCACTACGAACCATGGTACTCATCCCATGACATCTCTTCTCAATATGCTCCGGTGTATGGTACCTGAGCCATAGCATCACTCCTCCATCTGTTCCGATGTATGGTACTCGAACCATCACATCATTCCTTCATCCGCTTTGATGTATGGTACTCGAACCATAACATCACTCCTCGATCCGCTCCGATGTATGGTACTCGAACCATAACATCACTCTTCAATCCGCTCCGATGTATGGTACTTGAACCATAACATCACTCCTCTATACGCTCCGATGTATGGTACTCGAACCATAACATCACTCCTCAATCTGCTCCGATGTATGGTACTCGAACCATAACATCACTCCTCAATCCGCTCCGATGTATGGTACTTGAACCATAACATCACTCCTCTATACGCTCCGATGTATGGTACTCGAACCATAACATCACTCCTCAATCTGCTCCGATATATGGTACTCGAACCATAACATCACTCCTCAATCCGCTCCGATGTATGGTACTCGAACCATAACATCACTCTTCAATCTGCTCATTAGAACCTTCAGAATACTCCCTGTATCAAGTATGGGTCCTCTGCTTTCAGTAGTACGGGCCCATACTACCTGCCACATCTACCCATACTTTCCACACGGACTATCCCGGAGCTCCTAAGTAGCTGCTCGACCTTCTCGTTCACCAATTCCGTCGCGCACTCGCTCCCCAGCGAAATTCTCTACTCTGCCAGCGCACTCATCTGGCTAAGGTTACTCTCTAGGCTCTTCCTAGATTCCCACACTTCTCTGCCATCAGCTGTTGAAGAGCTCCTAATGATGCCAGCCATCTACCTCCTGAATATCGTCATATTCGCTTGGTAGCTGACTCCCATCATCGAGAGTTCCACAAAGCACGAAGCAAGCAACATTCGAGCATCGAAGAATATATATGACTCACTCTGGGTGATAACTCCGCTTGCTCTGCTCATCCTCGAAAGTACCACCGAACTCTGCAACTCTTCCCCTTGCGGGTTCTAACTATTCTTTCTCTAAGTACCACGATACTTATCTAGGTATCTCCCCTAGATTACTCCTCTACTCAAATCCCCTAAAGGATTCCAACTAAATATTCTCACTCATCACATACTCAAAAGCACATCGCATATAACAACAATTCCTAGGCTAAGGCATCACAAATCAGGCCACTCTAGTCCTAAGATATGGAATACCTAGCCTGTCTCTAGCATGCAATAATATCTCATAAAGTGCACCATAAATATCTTATAACACAAAAGTAAGGGTATTTTGGGAAATCACTGTTCGGGCTCTGGCTGATTGTACACACTACTCTTTCTCGCTTTCTCTTTGAACTCTTATTCGCTTTAGAAAATTATTTCTTTGAAAACTTTTCTTACTTCCTCAGTTTGAGTCCAGATTTACCCGAAGGCGCATCCGAATCCCTCAAACCAAGGCTCTGATACCAACTTGTAACACCGAAAATTTCAAAACAATTTTTCATTTAAAAATAATCGTTTAATTCTTAAAAACACTTTGCTTAAAATCTCATTCATAATCGAATTACAAAACATAACTCCATTTTCACTTGCATAATAAACCAGGATCCTCAAAACATGACTCTTTCTCTGGTGTGTACAATCGAGTCGTGCCGTCCCGTGATCCTGAGAGAAACCTGAAACACATAACACAAAACACTGTAAGCACGAAACTTAGTGAGTTCCCAAAAATACCACACATAACACATTTTAGCCACTCGAGGCTATAACTCTGTGGGTCCGTGGACCCTACTCCATGAACCCTCTGGTTCTAACTTTGTGAACCTTCCGGTTCTAACTCTGGGAACCTTCCGGTTCTAACTCTGTAAACATGCACAACATAAATCACATAGAAATAATGCAGTACAACACATAGCATACAAATACTCTATCACATAACTCTGGTTACCTACTCAAGGTAAAGTATAGTGAGAAGACTCACCTGGAAATCTGAAAGCAATTATCTGCACATGCGAACCTCGGACTTGCCACTGCCTAACACATAACGCAAATATCTCTAATTAGTACTCGAAGTCCCAACTCTAATTAACCGGCGATTACTCTTTCCCTTCTCTAGTCAGGTAATGGGTAAAAGACCATTTTACCCCTCCCTGACCTCTATTACCTCTATTGACCAAAACTCCCAAAGTCAACATAAGACAACTCAAGTCAATGGTCAACACTGACCAAACTTGGCGAGTACACAAGAGTGACTCGGCGAGCCCATGCGGGTTCTCTCAATCCTTTTTAAACCTCTTAGACACGACAAGTTCCCTCTTCACTCGTCGAGTTACTCGGCAACGAAACTCGGGGTAACCCCGACTCGAGTCGTCGAGTTTGCCTATGGACTCGGCGAGTTGCTCCCATGACTACCCTCATCTGACCTTCTGAGGTCAGATCTGCTTCACCAAACCATAGATCTATCTCCCTCAAAGCCAATAACCACGAAAAGGTCGAACCATGGGCACTCATGCAAAGTTCTACAAGCTCATTTGGGTAAAACGCTCAATTACATAACAACCCTAGCTCAAAACTCCAAATAGAATGCATAAAGTAGGATGGAAGGGACTCTCTGGATCTCATTGGGTCCAGATCTATGGCTTCACACTCAATGGGACACTATGCTCCACAAATCAAGCCATACAAGAAGCTAGAAAACCCTAAAATCACCAATCTTACCCAAAACAGAAAGGGAGAACGATTTGATACCTCAATGGTGAAGATGCAAGCTCAGAAGCTCTGAATCGACACCCCCCTTGACCTCCCTTTGATGGAAATGACTACTCCATTGCACTACCACCTCAAGAATGCTCCAAAATGGCTCTTCTTCACTCTCTCAGCTCTCTGGTTCGATAGGAGTCTCTCAAAGGTGTAGGTGGCCGCCACTGAAGGCCATAAGGGCCTTTAAATAGGTCCCAAACCCGGACAATTAGGGTTTTCCTTGACAACGCTGACTCGGCGAGTCCAAATACCCGATTCGTCGAGTCCCTTCATTAAACTGGTCCCCAAAACGTGATCCTACTCGACGAGTTGAGGCGTCAACTCGCCGAGTCTCCTCATTCCCCAATATAAAATACTCAAATTCCCATACCTGGATATCCGGATGTTACAGTGTTACATGATTCAGAGAACCAAGATCGATGTAACATCCGACTTAAGCAAAAAGATTAAAGTGAAAGATAATCGAAGCGGTCAATAGAAGTATTGTAATCATTGTTAAAATAAGAAGCTTGTAGCTAGAAGTGTTACATGCTAGAATGTGATTATATCACATTAGAACATGAAGGAATGTATATTCCATTATGGAATTTGACTCTAAAAGACCTGAGTCTAAGTGTTGCATCATACGACGAGAGGTTATTAGAACATGAACCATCGGTCTATCATGATAATCGGAGTAAAGAACTTCTCTACAGTTAAGTCTGTTTAGGAAGAAGTAGAAGTCTCCAATAAGTATTGGTTTTGTAACTCGAAGGTTACAATTGAAAGTCCAACATAGTACGAAGAGCAGGTACAACATTGAGCACCGCCTGCAGTCAAGAATTCCAAGAGTTAGATACTCATTCGAAGGAATATAGAAGTTACGATTATTACATAGGATGAATAGATAACGTATGGAGTCATTATACAAGCCCCGTTTCGTTGATGATTTCGGGACGTAATCATCCTAAGGGATAGATAATTGTAACGCCCACAGATTTGGGCTAGTCAATTTGTGAACAATAAGCGTCAAAAATGACTTTTTGATGGAAGATTATTTAGAACGAATAATCTTAAACAAGTTATAGTATATGCCACAAGGGTTCGGTAAATCCGAGTTATAACGAAGAACTTATGACCCGTCGAAGTTTTATGGTAAAACCGACACGACATTGTGAATCATAAAAAAGTGAATTTTTGATATACTAATTTTTATCCCTATACATCTAAATGAAAGTTGTAGTATACGTTAAACCGAGAGCGTGCATAAAAAGAATGTCAAAATCTGACTTCGTATGAAGAAGTTATGATTTGTCTAAGATTTTGCATAACAGTATACAACCCGAAAATCGAATTTTAGATCGAGCGATTTTTAGACGAAACAACCTAAATGAAAATTGAAGATCACATTAATAGGAGCTCAACGAAGACAGACGACAATGGAGTTCGTACGTAGAAGTCATGAATTTTACACAGTCATTAAATAGTGTAATCTTGTCATACTATTAAATTTAAAATCGATCGAGAACTAGCTGATGGAGTCAAAAGGAGAGTTATAGATCTTGTCATTGCTTACACGTGGATATAAAGAATGTCGAAAATGGAGCTTGTATGTAGATGTTACACAATTTAGAAGTCGGAATGGTGCTGCTGCGAAAGGGGTGACGTGGCTTAATTTGGACCATTGCTTCCTCCCCAAGCCTTGCCACCAAATGATGACATGTGGCACCAACTCAATGAGTTGGAGGCCAAAACATGACGAGTTTGACCCAATTCCAGCCTATAAATACCATGCGAGAGTGCCTTCATTTTTCACAACAAAAACCATTCACTTCTCTCTTTAATTTCTTTCTAATTTCTCTCTAATTTCTCTCTAAACCTGTGACAACCCGAATATTTCATATATATAATTTCTATAGTCAAACATTTAATTTGGAAGTCAAATTCATTTCCGCCATCTTTTAGCACAATTTAAATCCGTTTTAGTATTCCGAACTTTTCACACTTAATGATCAAGTCTTAGAAAATAACCACTAAAGACCTAACACCAAAAATCATGCCATAAACTCGATAATAAGGACTTTACGGCGGTAAACTCGGGCGGTAAACTCCGGGGCAGTAAACTCACCCTATATAAGGGTTGAGTGAACCACATTTACACTCTTTCCACACTCTAGACACACACTCTCTCTACCCTCTCTCTTCAAGACCCGATTTATTTCAAGAATCTTCAAGTTTTCGTCCCCAAACTGTAAGTTCTCTTACCCTAGATTGTGTTAAAGCTTATTTCATGTCCATATAGCATTGAAATCACCCAAAAATAGCATGAACAAGGTGTTTACAGCCCAAGAACTTCTTAGGCCGTAAACCCTTAAAAAGGGTGCCAAAATGCCCCTAACTCCTTCCTTGTGTTTAGAGACTACCTTAGATCATACCCTTGAAGTGTTATGGACCTTAAACATCAAGTTTTGGAGGGTTGAATGAGTGTTTACGGCCCAGGATCTTCTTAGGCCGTAAACTCCCTCAAATGGTGCAAAAGGTGACCTAATCACCTCATCTAGCCTTGGACATTAACCTAGAATTATACCTCAATGATTTAGGGAATTGAATCACTGATTTGGCACTTCATGCCATGAGTTTACAGCCGTAAACTCATGGGGAACTGGCCCCCAGGCCGTAAACTCCACACAAGACCATTTTTGAACTTTAAACTCACCCAACCTCTTGTTTAGGATTTGGAACACTTAACAACTTAAGTTATAATAGTTTTAAGACTTGATTGGTGACCCAATTGAGAGTTTAGGGCCAGGAGTAAACTCCCCTAGGCCGCAAACTCCAACAAACATGGTCATTTGACCATACACTTCCGTATAAAGCCATACACTCCTTTATTGCAACCCAATAGCCTCCTAGCACTTGACCAAAGTGTTTTTCCGCGCATTAGGATGTTTATGCATGTTTAATTAGTGTTGTAATCCCTAATTATATGTAAACATATGTCTTCATATGATACTAGGGTCATTAAGTGTGTACAAGTCTTCACTTGACACCAAGCACTCAACCGACACTTCCATCCGATCCACTCGCTACAGGTGAGTTCATACCCCTTAATTAACCTTTCAAAAAATTTTAAATGCTTTTATGGGGGAGGGGATACAAGTCGAATCCAACAAATTATAGTATCAATCACATGTGATTTGTGACTTGCAATCAAAAAGGTTTTCTATACTTTTAACCGTTATGACATCGAAACTGCTTTAAATGTTTATCAAACTCATTTTTCGTGTTAAATTATTATAAAAACTATTTCCAAACTCTTTTAAACTTCTTATGTTCCCAAAATGTATCTACACCAATATATTTATATAAGTAAGACTTGAAGGACTTAGGACTGATAGCACACCTTATTTCCTGTTCTTGTTTGATTGTGGTCTTAGGGTATATTGTTATCTGTCTGACTGTCGTTGAATTCTTAGTTATATGTCATATATATTTGTGTTGGATATGAATGTCTTCACTCAGTCCAATACTATTGTGTATCAAATATAGACTACAAACATGCTATTTAAGTATAATAGGTATAGTTAAGGTCTACCGCTCCTTACCACCGTCACTATGATACTTACCATAGTTAGTACAATTACGAGTCTCTACATATTAAGTACTATATAAGAAGAATACTATATACTATATAAGAGAATACTAAATACAGGATACCGAGAAGTACATTATACATTAATACAAGAAGATATACTAAAACAGAATGTGACACACTATTTCTCTATACGGCACTTCATTACGCCTTCGCCGTGTAACCATAGTCTCCTGGAGGGAGAGCGGGCACTACGTGTATAGATCTATACATGAAAGACTCTCATATCCCGATTGTTAGCTACAGTCTGAGCCGACTAGGCCCAAGGATGATAAAATGCTACCAAACTACGTATGACCTGGAGGGTTATTGGACATTCGATCGCCTATCCGCATGGTTACATATGAATTTACATTCGGATCCCTAAATTAACAAATTAAGAAATAAAGGTAAAACAGAATCCCTGAGGGGTATTATATACTTATCACTACCTAGAGTCTACAGTTTATTTACTACTCTGCCGACAGTAACACTACTGGAATAATACATTATCTTCCCATTTACTTTGTATAAATGAAGTCCAAACCTATATTTTTATAAATGAGGGTCTAATTGGGAAAACTTTTACACACTCTAAGGATCAAACCTACAAGTAACCAAGTGTTAGCAAAAGACTACTTTTACTGGAAAATATAGGATTTTCTAGAGATTCACACTATTTTCAAAATTGATAACAATTTTTACGGTACGCAATTCAAAACAGTTTTATACAAGCAATGACACTAAACACTTATGAACTCACCAGCTTTATGCTGATACTCGTTTTCAAAATAACTTGTATTCTCAGGTCAACAATAGACAGGTACTGATGCAACTTTTGAGAAGATGGAGCACCTACAAGACCCATCTTTTATTTTTGTTTATACTTTTGGTGTCAATCAAACTGTACAGAACACGCTTGTATTACAATCACTATATTAATGCAATGGATGTTGTTGCTTGTTTTTAATATTATGCATTGTTATGATACTGAACATGACGTCCTCCACCCCAGAACGTATTATGCCGTTCTAGGTTTTAGGGTGTGATAGATTGGTATCAGAGCATTGTTTATAGTGAATCAAGTATATCAACCCATAAAAGGTATACGAACTGTAAACACATCGGGATTAAAACACTCTGACCAAGAATATATACTTTTAAATAATAAAATATTTAACTAAGTATATATATATATATATATATATACATCCATTTCATACAAAGGGTCAGTATCATACTTGAACAAAACAAAAGTATTAAGATTGTTGAATAACACAATTAGGCTTAGAGACATATAGTCAAACCTGGGTGGATGTAGCCTGGTCAACTACATTTTGCTAGGAGTGACTAACATGTGCCTAAGAATGGTTGTGGTGTTACAACAAGTCTAAAAACTTACCCACACTACCACAAGAACATCTGAACAAGAATACTATAGGAGTATTCTGCATTCTATTAACTACATATGTGAGAACTAAAAGGGTCGTTACTAGTAGGGCAATAGTTGCTAAGTGGATACACCACGGTTACATGTGACTTAGAATATGTGACCTTTGCTTCATTTCCTATTCTTTTTTGATTGTGGACTTAGAGTTAGGGTCACTTATTCGAAGGTCTATCCTGCTTCGGTTACATGTAATTAGTATGCACTATGCAAGTATTGGGTCGGCTAATAACAATCATCTTATAAGTATCCTAGATTAGTACGTCTATTAACCTTTCTTTCCCCATTCTCGTGTAGTTAGCATGGATGGCTTCCACCATCCCGGCGATCCGTACTATCCAAATCAAGGCATTGGAGGATGGCTCGAGGAAGAGTCAGAAGATGTGTTGAGAATTGTTATCGAGAATTAAGATGTGAAACAATAGATTTGAATGATGAATGATAAAGAACACACGAAGTAAATAATAATCAGATCTTGTTTTATTAAGACTGATTACAGAATAAGCTGAAGAGAGTTTTTGTGTTTCGATCTCTGTCTCTACTTCAAGCCTACGTCCCTATTTATAGGGAACTTACAAAAAGTATACTAAGTCTAATACATTGAAACTTCGCATGCTGCACTTCGCATTTAACATAGACTTAGTAAAATACATACAAAATGCGAATCATTACAAGACACTATTCGACTTTTATAACTTAACACCTACATTCTCCCCCTTTGTAAACAGTCGATACAATTCAACCTAAAAGCATTTGAATTGCAGAGTGAATTGTTCTTCGCACTTCTCCATACCAGGAGATCACCTTCTTCAAGTCCTTCTTGTGACCTTCGTTGTTTTTCTTGCAACTATTCATACGTACAATGAAGTGCGTATATTGCGAAGAATTGTATCTTTCGATTTCTGAAGCTTTGAACAAGAACTTCTTCGGTTTGCCCTTAGTGTCTCTTCCCGAAAACACCATGCCAAATGGTTTAAGGCAAATCTCACCCATAACATATTAGACAATGCTGATTGTGTCAAAGTATCTTCCCATGGAACCTTCACTTCTCTTCCAAGCACATTTGCCAACTCCTCATCAGTCAGTGCAAGACAATCGAAGTAGTTGTCGATGTAAGTCTTCACATGTGCGAACCCGACTTTGAAAACATCAGTCTCTGAGCCTTTAAGTTTGTTCTCTTCCATGTGCTTCAGAATCAAAGCTACTTGAATAAGATCATTGCAGTTCATCAGTGGGAAGTCATATTGTTTGTTGTCTGCCCTGATGACATAATATCGAAAGTTCTGAAGCATGTATTCGAACAAAACATCTTTCTTTATCGTGAGCACCTTCTTGATCTTCATCAGGGACCAGAATTCATCAGGATTCTTCGCAAGAACAACATGAAATCTGATTTTCATGTGAGTGTAGTCATCTGGATTATCAAATTTCTCACTGATCTTGTACTGCGCTGTGATGATCATCATTTCGTTGATAGGGAAGTCCAGCTGACAGTGATCTGAGTTCGCAATATCGTAACTTCGTTTTGGCTTCTTCTCGAACTCGTACATCTCCCTTGCTACTACTTTAGACTCTATCGTTTCGTAAGAGTAAAGCTTCGCAGGATCGCCTTTGTTTATTGAGGGAGGATCACCTGCACGTTGTCGCATTATGCTTTGGACCTGTCTCATCCTTTCTAGTTCAGCTTTGGCATCAGCTTTTATCTCCTCTTTTGATTTTTCATAAAGGATGCCCTTTCCCTTCCCTGATACATCCTTCTGAGGTTGAGAACTCGAACCTCCTTCGTTTCCTCCAATAACAATTCCCTTAGAAATTGTTTTTGTGGTTATTGTTGTTGAAGAAATCGGTTTGGTAGGGATTGGAAGAGTTGCAAGCAGTTGAGTCGAAATGACATTCCCCACTGATTTCGCATCAACTTCTTTACTTCGACTCTTCTCTCCCCCTTGCGCCCCTGTGAAAACAGGTGGAGCACCCGTCGGATGTAAAGAACTAAAGTTCGATATCGGAGCTAGAGCCTTCTGAATAGCTTGTTCTAAAGTGTTAATCTTTAGAGACAAGAATTCTGGAGTAAGGATTTGCGAAGTAGAAGACTGCGAAACTGCGGATTTGAGCTCCATGACCAATTTAATCAGGATATCAAACTTCTCCATGGTAGCAACCTTTTGATCATCAGCAACAGGAATGTTGTTGAGATTGTGTAGTTGAGATGAGATTTCCGCAACCTTCTTGTGAAGATCTTCCTGTCGTGTATTTACTGCTTGCAGATCCTTCGCAATGTCTGACTTCAACTCTTGAATTTTAAAGTTGACGTCTTCACGAACTTTCTTTACATCTTGGATAAAGAGAAGATGTCTTTCTTTGTTTGCAGCTTTAAGATCTTTAAGGGAAGTCGTGAAATTATTCCCTTGAGCTTGCACTCGGAGTTCATTATTTTTGTCAGACTGATCAACTTTCTCCAAAATGCGTTTCTCAGCCCCTTTAATCATTATATCCACCTCCATTGCTGAAATCGAAGACATTCTCCCTGAATCGGCTTGTGATTGAATAATGGTCTTTAATTTTTGATTAAGAATTTTGAATTGTTTTCCTGTCATCAGCATATGATCAGGAATTTCTTCTTCATCAGAATCAAAAGAAATGTCATCAAGAATACCACCAAAAGCACCTCCTTCGACTTCTGGATCCGACATTTGTTGCGAAGGTATAGGATTTTCAGGTGATTGGGATGGGAAAAGGGTGGTGAATGGGTTCTGAAGGGCATGGTCGAATATGGATGTAGTGGTGGTGATGGGTAGAGTGGTTGCAGAACTCGGGATAGGTGCCCCCGTATCAGATACGTTGACAACTGTATCCGAAATAGGTACCTCCTCATGAATTGATTTGGTAAGATCTATTTCGAGTAGTTGGGTTTGAGAAATAGGTGGTGAAATTTGTGAAGGTTGAGAAATAGGTAGAGGAACAGTTACCATGGTTGTGATAGGTAGAGAAATAGGTGGAGTTTCAGGGACAACTTCGTCATCTGATGATTCATTGTGAATCATCATCTTCCTCTTCTTTCCCAGTGTGCGTTGCATATTATTCGCAACATCTTCCGCCCTTTGTCTTTTCTGCCTAGGAGAAACTGGTGCAGGAATGCTGCGAATAGTAACTCCCTTACTACTCACCTCTGCCTTGCGAATTTGTTTTAACACTCCAGATTTGGAGGGTAAAATAGCTTTCTTCACCTCTTCTTTTTGAACAGTTGGTGAAGGTGAACCCTTCACAGGTTTCTTGCTCCCCTTCTTCTTCTTTGATGGAGAAGCAACATCAGGTAAGACACCCGACTGATCAGTCGTGTCAATGTTTCGCAAATACCTCACCAACACTTTGTGAGTAGGAGACACTTTGCGAAGCATCGCATCCGGAATGCGAGCTACCCTGGTGAATATGGCTTCATCATCTTCTACGACTTTTGGAAATTGGTAAAGTGAAAACTCAGCCACTTCGACATCTGGTTCGACCGGAATTGCTTCTTTTTCGTAGATTTTCTCCAAGATCAGACTCCAGTACCTAGCACATGATATCCCCTTCTCCGAATTCGTGTTTTCAAGACTTTTGACGAATTCCTTCCACAGTTGAGTTGCGTAATCAACATTGATGTCATAGTATATACCCATTACCATGGCATACACTTCGACTCTTCCTCTGTCTAGACCAACAAATCTTCCTGTAAGACACCTGAGGAAAATTCCAAATAGAAAATTCCAAATACAGGGTAATCCCGACTTCCGAAAATCACTGATCTTCTCCAACTCCGGTTGATGGCCCATCTCGTTAAACATGTGGATAATTTGAGAGTTGACCGGTTTCACAAAAGGTGGGTTGTTGGGAATCTCCAAGAACTCCACGAACAAGTTCTTGGACAGTTTCACCCTCTTGTTGTTAACGAGGTTGAAAGTAATCACATCCGCCGTGTGATTGTAGGAAGCCGTGGATGCAGCACGAGATAACCAGATCATCGGAACTGGGAAGGATCGGAACATGGCAGTTGACAACGGTGATCGTTTCAAAGCCACAATGAGCATCTTCAATTCTTCTGGGTAAGCGGATACTTTGGGATCAACCTGATAGTTTGTGCTCTGAATCTTCATTAGGGATTGAGAAAGGACCTCATCAGTGTTTGAGTTTGTGACCGCCATTAAAGGTTATGAAAGAAATTTGAAGTATAGAATCAAGATGAAAGCTTTGAAGGTTTGTGAGAATTCTTGTTTGCGTAACCGTACACAGTGTTCTTCATGCCCCTTTTATAGGTTACTCAAGCTTTGATTTGAAATTAAAGCGGGATGCATTTAATGTAATCCGATGTGGCACCTTGAATCTCGGATCATCACTGTAAAAGAATACTTTGCTGTAAAAAGTAACTGTCACATCTCCTCGAAAACCGGATAGAATACCAACCATTTTTAGTAGACAGCCTGTCAAGTAACCGTTATAGAATGCGAACCGATAAAACCCTTCGCATGGAAGCAAGGCTCTTTCACTTTTGGGATTTAAAGCAAAGTCATTTGCCAGTCTTGTGAAATCATCAGCCTGAGTTGGTTTTACTCAGAGCCTCAAGGATTTCGTGTGTGCATTGTGCCAATGAAATAAGATAAGAATCAAGAAATTGTTGGAATGTAGTGATGTCAAAAATTTAATTTGACATGAATGCAGTAAAACCCCAGGCAAAGGTTGCTTCGTTAATTATCAAGAGAGATAATCAACAGCTTGTGTAGGTTCTCATGAAATACAATCGAATACTTGTAAAGAAGTTTCGAAGGGCTTCTTTTAAAAGTCATTTTGGGTTGGTTTAAAATTTCATTACATATCAGCCTTAACATAAGGTGAGAAATTGTAAATGAAATTACTTGTTTGACCAGTGTAGTCAGTGACAAGTTGGCTTGTGAAATTATTTATCATGACAAGAATTTGCGAATGAAACTTACACTGAAATCATATTCAAGAAAAAATTTGTTTTGGATCTTGTTGGGTAACAAATATTCTTGGTTGTAAATATTTGATCAAGACCACGCATGCAAATTGAATATGATTTGAAGTTTCGAAATTTTTGATACTGAAACAAAGGTTTCGTAAAAATCTGGAACAAAATTCCCCGTCAATTCCTTAAAGTTGTATGATTTTTGGGTTTCACTTCCATCACGGTCTCATGATGTTAGATCTTAAACACAGAGTTTTGATTTGTCTAGGTTTTGATTGGTTTTACCAAAAACCTCAAGGACAAATCTTTTTCAAAAGAATTTTTGGATTTGAAGAACATTTTGGTTTAAAAATATTGTTTAAGAATCAAATTGTACCTCTGTTATTATGTGGACAAAACAGAAAACTCTTAACTCATTTGAGAAGAGTAAGGTAGCTCTTGTTGATTTATGCGAATACAAGCCTTGCTGGGTAGAAATGTTCATGTGATAATTTCATCAAGGCTTTCATTTTCCACACATAGAATCATTCGAGGCTTGAGGTCTACATACAACAGCATGCTTCTAGGGACATCCTAACTAGTTTTTAAAAAAAAAATTAATACCTTCCCATAGAAACATAAATATATGACCTCTTCGCATTGTATCCCTGTATCAAATTCTCAACACATAGTTTAAAGAACAAAAAAATATTTTTGTGATTTTTAAAATTTTCAATAAACATACTAACAAAACAAAAAAATCTTTTTGTATTTTTAACTTTTCAAATTTAAAGAACAAAAACATAAAATCTTTTTGGATTTTTAAATTTTTAAAAGAAAAAATCTTTTTGGATTTTCGATTTTTCATAACTAAAATATTAAGCGTGAACCTTACCATAGAATTTTGGAACCAGATGCGAAAAACTGTGGTTGCGAAGTCATGCGAAGCGTTCTGAATGAACAGTATCCTCTGAATGATTTCGACTCTGAGCTGCTGAACAAAGCTTTTACTCTTGTGTTGACAAAATTGAAATCGCATTAATCATCCCCAAACCTGCTAGAATTCGAACAAAGGATTTTTCATCAAGAGGTTTTGTAAAAATATCAGCAAGTTGTTCAGTTGTTTTGACAAAATGAATTTCAATATTCCTATCTTCCACATGATCTTTAATAAAATGATATCTAAGAGCAATGTGTTTTGTCTTTGAATGTTGTACTGGATTGTGACAAATGCGAATTGCACTTTGCAAATCACAATACAAAGGAATCTTTCATGTTTATTGCATAATCACGAAGTTGACTCTGAATCCAGATAATTTGTGAAGTACAAGCAGCTGCAGATATGTATTCTGCCTTAGCGGTTGATATAGCTACACAAGTTTGTTTCTTTGATTGCCAACTCACTAACTTTCCATCCAAAAGTTGACATCCACCAGTTGTACTTTTTCTATCCAAAGTACATCCTCCTAGATTTGAGTCTGAAAAAGCTTGAATGAAGAATCCTGTTTTCGCAGGATACCATAGTCCTAAAGAAACAGTTCCCTTGAGATATCGAAAAATATTTTTCACTGCAATCAAATGAGGCTCTCTTGGATTAGCTTGAAATCTAGCACAACAACAAACCGAAAACATAATATCAGGTCTACTTGCAGTTAAGTACAATAAAGACCCTATCATGCTACGATACACTGTAAGATCAACAGCAGGAGCATCTAACGAAGGAGTTAGTCTTGTTCCCACTGCCATAGGTACTCTGAGCTTTGTGCTATTGATCATTCCAAACTTTTCAAGCAAGTTCTTCGTATATTTTTCTTGATTGATTAAGATTCCATCTCTGTTCTGCCTTATATTTAAACCAAGAAAATTATTAATTTTTCCCATCATGCTCATTTCAAACTGACTTTTCATTAAATTTTCAAATTCAATTGACAATGCTGGATCAGTTGAACCAAAGATAATATCATCAACATAAATTTGAACAAGCATTAGATGACACCCAACTTTCTTGCGAAATAATGTGGGGTCAACTGATCCTTGTTTAAATTTAGATTGTTTCAAGAAATTTGTAAGTGTTGCGTACCAGGCCCTTGGTGCTTGTTTTAATCCATATACAGCTTTGTCAAGGCCATACACATGATCAGGATACTCATTGTTTACAAACCCTGGTGGTTGTTCAACATACACTGTTTCTTCGAGTTTTCCATTTAAGAATGCACATTTAACATCCATTTGATAAACATCAAAGTCTTTGTGAGCTGCATAGGCTAAAAATATGCGAACTGCTTCAAGTCTTGCAACAGGTGCAAATGTTTCTTCATAGTCAATGCCTTCTTGTTGCGAATAACCTTTTACCACTAATCTTGCTTTATTTCGAATAATATTGCCATCTTTGTCGGTTTTGTTTTTGAAAATCCATTTTAATCCAACAATTGAAACATCAGTGGGTTTAGAAACTAATCTCCAAACCTTGTTTCGTTCAAATTCTGCCAATTCAGATTGCATAGCAACAACCCAATCTGAGTGTTCCATAGCATTCTTGACAGTTTTTGGCTCTATTTTCGAAATAAAAACATTAAACATGCAAAGTTCTTGGTTTGCATTCAGTACCTTATTTTTCGCACGAAGTTGAGCTCTAGTCAACACACCTTCTTGTATATTTCCAATTACCTGTTCTTTTGGATGATTTCTTGTCCATTTCTCGAGTGGTGGAAAATTTGGATCAAATTCTAATGGTGCATCTTCAAACATATCTTCATTGTCAGATCCTACAACAGAAAAATTATCATTAACTTCATGAAATTCGTCATTATTATCAAGATTAATTGTCTCTGTTTCATCATGCTCCCCCTCAACATGATCTATATCTTGATATTTTTGTCGATTTTGTAAATGTTCCCCCTCAACTAGATGTTCTTGTTGATTTTGCGAAGGCTCCCCCTCAACTTGATGTTCTAGTTGATTTTGCGAAGGCTCCCCTCCAACTTGATGTTCTAGTTCCTTGTGAATATCTGATGTGCTTTCACAAGTTATCGTTGATTCATCAGTATGTTTTGAAGATTCTGATGTTTGATTATCAGGAGCATTACTTTCTGCATCAATGGCCCTGTCAGGAATCCCAAAAATCAAGTCATAATCAAAATCATTGATTTCAGAATTATCAATTGGATTATGTGAATCTACAAGTATTGATTTATTCTCAAATTTACTATCAATCTGTTTAAGATAGTAATCATCAAATGTTAAATTGAACGTTTCTTCAATTTTTCTTGTTCGTTTGTTTAGTACTCTGTATGCAACTGAATTCTGTGAATATCCTAAAAAGATGCCTTCATCAGCTTTAGCTTGAAACTTGGACAAATTATCTTTTAGATTCATGTGTTTTCAGTTGATTGTAGAGATCATTCAATTTTGTTGAATCAAAACTTTGTTGATTCTTAATCATCATGCTCACACTTCGCCATTCCTTGCGAAGTCCCATTATGAAAGTTAAATTGAACTCCATGATAGATCTAGTGATACCGTACCTATTGCAGCGAAACACAAGCTCATTCAGACGATCATAGTAACTTTCGAGAGTTTCTGTATCCTTCTGTCTGAATTCCTTCAGTTCAATCAGACATTGCTTCACAGAATTGATCTTCGTCTTTTCGCTATCTTGATACTTCTCTTTTAGAGTATTCCAGATGTCTTTTGCTGTTTTACAACTACGAATGTAATTGTAAACCACAGGAGGAAGAGCACCTCTTAGTTCCCTCATGCATCTCTTTTCGTTATCCTTCAGACGTTTTCGTTGATCTTCAACATCAGGAGATCCAGTGGATGAACCAATTTGTTGAACATTTGCAGGAGCTTGAACTGTTCCATCAATACAATTCCAAAGTTCTTCATCAATTCCATTTAAGTAATCTTCCATTCTATCAGCCCACTGATCATAGTATTCTGGAATCAACATCGGAATTTTGGTTGAAGAACCAAGCAAATGGGAGAAAGAAGTCATCGTGTTCATATTGAAGTTCGCCATTGATGAACAAACAAAAATTTCAGAAAACTTGAGAATTTTATGAATTTCAGAAATCGATCAAGTGAATTGATCACAAATCGCTAATCGAATACTCGATTTAACAATTCAAGTGCAAAATCAATTCAAATCTGAAGATCAAAAGTAATTTTCAATACCAAAATTGCGCGGAAAATTTTGAGTAAAATTTGTAACTCAAAAAGCAATTGATTCTTATACGAAAATCAGATCTAAGCAGTTTGAATCCTGCTCTGATACCAATTGTTGAGAATTGTTATCGAGAATTAAGATGTGAAACAATAGATTTGAATGATGAATGATAAAGAACACACGAAGTAAATAATAATCAGATCTCGTTTTATTAAGACTGATTACAGAATAAGCTGAAGAGAGTTTTTGTGTTTCGATCTCTGTCTCTACTTCAAGCCTACGTCCCTATTTATAGGGAACTTACAAAAAGTATACTAAGTCTAATACATTGAAACTTCGCATGCTGCACTTCGCATTTAACATAGACTTAGTAAAATACATACAAAATGCGAATCATTACAAGACACTATTCGACTTTTACAACTTAACACCTACAAGACGATCACTGATCCCTTTGGACGATCACCGTGTAGAAGGCCTTTCGGATAGCTCCGACTCCGAACCAGAAGTCAACAACCTACCTCCTGTAGCTCCAAACCCCAACCCCCGTCCAGCATTCCAAGGTCTCACTCCCATGTGGGCAAAAACCTTGAACCGATGGAGCGATGAACAGGGTCAACCCTTACCTTTCAACGGAGACCGAAGCTTCTACAACATAAGCGAGGGTGGCTCGGCTGATCGAGCGCTACCCGTCATGGTCCGGAGGATTGCTAGGAACGTCAAGAAAGGTCATGCAGCTAAGGGCAGAGTTGTGGAAATTGATGCCAACTCTAACCTTAACACTGTCCGTATCCGCCAGCTGGAAGAAGCCATGGATAGGACTAGGAGGACCAATGAGGCTCTGCAACAACAACTAGCTACATCCCGAGCCGAAGTCAGGGAACTCCGAGCGCGTCAGAGAGCATAGGAACGACATCTTCAAGAAGTTGTGTGCCAACTGGCTGATCTTAGGGTTCACCCAAGGGATACCCGTCACCAGTAGATGATGTCAACTTATCCCTCCTCTTTTGTTTAAGGAATAGCCTTTTCTTTTCTATGCTCGGTAGAGCACTTGTCTATAAACATTTCTAACTCTGAAAGTACCTTATCTAGACTACTAGACTGCCAACATTTTCCCTTATGGTTTGATGTAAGACTTACTGCTAGGTCACTTTTCCCGAACTCATATTACATCATTAATACCAGTAATATTGGCAGTTACCTAGTCTGTTGCTATAACTCTATTGACGGTTGGACTATGTCGATTTAGTCCATGAAACACTCTCATCATATATGCAATTGATTCTTACTACTGTCATCACCTCTATAAACTTTCAATAAAAGATGCCTCCCCACAAGCGCCCGAACAGAGGCAGACCTGCGACTCAAACTCCACCTCCACCACCCCTTCCTCCGCAGTTCGATCGGGTGTTGTTTCAGACAGCCGTAACTGCAGCTGTGACTGAAGCTATGGCCCAAATGAATTCTGGCGATGCCAGTGGAGCCGGAATAGGCACCAACTCTAGACATGGTGAAATCCACGCACGTACGCAGGAGTGCACTTATAAGGATTTCATGAATTGCAAACCAGTGTTCTTTAATGGGACCGGAGGGATCCTTGCTCTGTCCCAATGGATCGAAAGAACTGAAGCAGTCTTCGAAATGTGATCGTACCCCGAGGAAAGCAAAATCAAGTTCGCTGTTGCTACCTTCACTGAAAGGGCCCTGACATGGTGGAATGGCCATGTCAATTCACTCTCTTTGGTGACAGCCAACGCCATGGGCTGGGACACACTAAAGGACCTTCTGAGAAGGGAGTACTGTCCTAGGGGTGAAATCCAGAAACTCGAGGAGGAACTTTGGAACCTCAAAATGAAGGGAACCGACATAGTGGCCTATACGGCCAGGTTCTGCGACATGGTAGCTATGTGCCCTAACATGATCCCTTCTGAAAGCAAGAAAATTGAACGATACATCTGGCGTTTAGTGCCCCCGTATCGAGGGAACGTTCTATCATAACACCCTACAACCTTTGACAGCACCAAGGAATTGGCCCACAGGTTGATTGTTCATGAAGTTCATTCCACTCCATCAACAGCAACAACAACTGCCACTGCACCGACCAAGACATCCGACAACAAGAGGAAGTGGTGGGACCAAAAGAAGGGCAAGAAAATTCAATTCTCTTCCAAAAACCAACAAATTGTGGTTGTCCATGCTGCCACCACTCCTGCTACCCCTATACCAGCAAAATCCTATGCTGGAAACCTGCCCAAGTGCCCAAAGTGCCCCTTCCATTATAACGGCCCCTACCGTGAATTGCACTTCACAAACTACGACCAGAAGGGCCATACCACCCGGTTTTGCAGATCTCAACCCAAACCCATTTCTTAGGTCTCCGGCTCGGGAGTAAGCCAGGCCTGTTATGGCTGTGGCGAAGTAGGGAATTTCAAGAAAAACTGCCCAAAAGATGGGAATGAGGGAGGAACAGGGAGACTACTTGCTATTGGCCACAATGAAGCAGTAGCAGACCCCCACAGTAGTCACGGGTACATTCCTTCTTGATAACTCTTATGCTTGTATCTTATTCGATAGTGGAGCATAAAGAAGTTTCATAAACCATAACTTTAGACAATTACTTAAGCAATCCCCACAACCAATAAAAGAAACATTCATCGTAGAAATGGCTAACAGAAAGACAGAGAGTTCTAATGAGATCTACATAGGTTGTACCCTCATGCTAGATAATCATTCGTTTCCAATCGACCTCATACCAGTATCGATCAAGAGTTTCAATGTCATTATGGGCATGGACTGGTTGAGTCTCCATCGTGCTGATATCATGTGCTTCGACAAAGCCATCTGCCTAAACCTACCAAATAATGAAACTCTGTTAATCTACGGAGACAAACCCAGTACGAGTCTTCCTATCATCTCAAGTATTCAAGCCCAGAAATACTTACGTAAAGAATATCATGCGTTCCTTGCACACGTTGTCGACACGAGCTAGAAAGTGAAAGATCTAAAAGACTTCCCCGTAGTATGCGACTTCCCCGACGTTTTTCCAGAAGAGTTACCAGGTTTACCTCCCCAACGCCATGTCGAGTTCAAGATCGACTTAATTCCATGAGCTACCCCAGTAGCCAAGTCGCCCTATCGTCTAGCACCTGCTGAGATGTGTAACGCCCGTAGATCCGGGCTGGTCAATTTAGAGACGATAGACGTCAAAAATGGATTTTTGATGAAAGATTATTTATAATGAATAATCTTCACTAAGTTATATTATATGTTACAAGGATTCCGTGCATATAAAGAACGCCGAAATCCGAGTTATAACGAAGAAGTTATGACCTGTCGAAGTTTTGCGACAGAACCGACACGACACAACGCGACTTAAATAGTGAATTTACGTTAGAGTGATACTTAGCCTTAGCGATCCAAACGAAAGTTGTAGAGTTCGTTAAACCGTGAGCGTGCATAAAAAGAACGTCCAAATCTGACTTCGTATGAGGAAGTTGTGATTTTTCTAAGTTTCAACTTAGCAGTATGCAGCCCGAATACTCGATTTGAGATCGAGCGGTTTTTAGCCGAAACAATCTAAACGAGAATCGAAGATCTCATCAATTCTAGTGAAACGATAAAAAGATAGGCGAAAACAGACGTCGGATGAAGAAGTTATAACGGAGTTTTCCTGTCCCGGCCTAATAAAAATAATATAATAAAAATAAAGTCAAAATTAGCCAACGGAGTCTAAATGAAAGTTGTAGAGTATAATCTCACCTACGCGTGGATATAAAGAACGTCGAAAACAGAGCTCGTATGCGAAAGTTATGAATTTTTGAAGATCGTGGCACACATACCAAAGCTTATCCAAAGATTACGCCCAACGTACTCTATGTACGCCCAGCGTACTGATTACACCCAGTGTACTCCAAAATTACGCCCATCGTAATCCCAGACCCAGCAGCCTATAATTAGAAACCGAGATCAGCCGATTCCTTTGCCATTTTTCTTCCTCTCTCTAATTTTTGCCTCGATTTGCGCGCCAATTATATCCCGAAGCCCTGATATCATTCCCGAGCCCCGAAGCAAGTTCAAAAGTCCCGAAGATCCCGAGAAGTGAGATTCCCGAGCCGAAGCTCTGCCCGCGAGGAGCCCGGTTTTTGTGAAGATCTTCCAGATCTACTTAAGAATACTACTTTTTACAAGTCGTAGTGCTGTCCGATCATCTTCTAATCAAGTGAGTGTATAGTAACTTTCATCTTACACATAGATATGAAGTATTTTATAAAATACGTGCTATGTGTACATATATTGTTGTTTATATGTGTGAGTGTGTGGTTACTCTCTTCTAACACATAAATATAAAGTATTAGCTATGAAATACGTGCTATGTGTTATATATTATCTGTCTATTTGAGATGGGCTTGGAATTGATGTTTTTATATGGGTGTTAAATAATTTAAACTATATATGTAATTTATATCTACAAATATGTTGGGTAGAACATGGGTAGATGAAATAGTTGATGTGTGTTGAAAGAATGTGATAAGAGATAGGTGAGGTTATAATGGTGATGATAATTAGGTGATGATAGATAGGTGATGAATTACGAGTCCAGGCGATGTTGTGGCTACGTATTCATGCGATGATAGTCTATCCCTTATTATGAATTACGAGTCCAGGCGATGTTGTGGCTACGTATTCATGCGATGATAGTCTAACCCTTACTATGAATTACGAGTCCAGGCGATGTTGTGGCTGCGTATTCATGAGATGATAGTCTAACCCTTACTATGAATTACTAGTCCAAACGATGTTGTGACTACGTATTCATGTGATGATAGTCTATAAGGAAATAAGATGTAAGGAGATGAGAGATAAACATGATAATGGAGATGACCCTTAGGATAATATCTTTTGGGAAGATTAAATGGAGATGACCCTTAGGATAATTTTTATCATACTTTGTTTTGGAACAAATTCCGCAACTGTTTTTCTTTAAAAGATTACTCTGAATTTATAAAACAAAGCATAAACAAATCGGTCTTTTCTGGCCGTGAAATTGGGGATGTCATAGTTGGTATCAGAGCATTAGTTTAAGTGAACTAGGAATTTGTAGGAAATTTCTAGACTTAAGCTTAGAATGCTAAGTAATGATTTTGAGGAGTGTGTCTAAAATATGTTAGGTACTACACCTAAATTGATACAAGCACTAGTTTATTTTAGAAATGATGCCTAAAATGTTTTTATGTGCTAAATGTTTTGTGTGATAGCTATATTGATGCTATTATTTGTTCGAATCTATGGTCTGTTGCCGACCGGATCTGGAAACCTTATGTGTTTAGGATTCTAAGCGTATGGCTACGATATTAGAACTAGCATATAAACGTTTCGGAGTGATAAGGACGATTTGATTTCTATCGTGATTGAGGATCTAAATTTACCTTATTCGGTGTATAGATAAAGAATGGCAAGAACAAGAAGCGGAGTTGGAAATGCGAACAAAAACAGGAATTGACCACCTGTAATCGAGCAAATACCTGTTGTAGCTGTTGCACTTGAGCTAGTGACGACGGATGGTGTACAATTAATGATTTAGACGATGTTGGATCGTCAGATGGAAGAAACTAGACGTCTGCTTCAACAAAATCGTGAAGAACTTTTAATCCAAGTTGAAGAGCCCAAAGTGAATGGAGGGCCATCGGAAGGTGGAAACTTCAGTGGTACCGTTGGTCAAGCCAACCCACCATTTGTTAGACAAAACAATTGTGATGGAGGAAATGATGGAAGAGGATGTAAATATAAGGATTTCATGGCATCCAAACCACCGTGTCTATCTGGGAGCCCGACGCCGGTGCAAGTCTTGGACTGGATCTCCGAGATGGAGACAATGTTTGAAAGTTGTGAGTGTAGCAACAGACAGAAGACCGCTCTTGCAATTCCTCTATTAAAATCTGGAGTACTGAGCTGGTGGAAGTTGCTGTCCGGTTCGATACCCAAAGGGGAAGCTAGCAAGATGTCTTGGGAAGAGTTCGTGGTGCAACTGAAAATGCAATACTGCTCTGAGCAGGATCTTCTGGAAATCACCAATGAGTTCCAGAATCCGAAGAAAGGAAAATTGAGCGTCACTGAATACGCTACAAGCTTTATGGACAAGATGAAGCTTATTCCGTACCTAATTCCAACTGAAATTTCCAAGGTCAACAAGTTTGCCAATGGATTACCAGCGGACTATGGTCCGATAGTCAAGCAAGCAACCACTCTGAAAGCCGCCATCTGGGCAGCTAAAAATGTTGAGATCCAAATAAAAGAAAAAGGTCTGGAGAGAGCTGAAGTTGGAGGGAAAAGGAAACATGAGGGATCTTCAATGATCGATAAAGAAACCAAACTCTCGAAATCGGGAGGAAGAGATGAAACCAAGTGGTGTGAAAAGTGCAAGAAGAAGCATTTTAGAAGATGCGATGGAGAAGTGACATGCTATAAGTGTGGTAGGACTGGTCACTATTCCAGAGATTGTACGTTCGACAATCGGAAGTGTTACGAATGTGGATATGGTGGTCATATTTCGAAGAATTGCCCAAAGAAGGACAAAGTTGCAAAGAAAAACGTACCGCCACAGCCAATGGCATTCCACATGATCCTCGACGAAGCGAATAAAGGATGAGGATTTTATATCCAAGGATCAAGTTATGAAGTAGCAATGCGAATAGTAACTTATGATGTAGCCTATTAGAGGCATAGTATAGGGCGAACTTGAACTTTTGTGTAATCGTTTCAAGTTATAATATAAACCTTGGTTTTGATATTTATGGTTTTAATACCTGATGTGTTAAATGATTGTGTGATTGTTGTATAGTGACTTGGTTCGACTGAGAGACAATACTTGGGACGAGTATGAGTAGGTGTGAAAGGTAGTAGATGCATATACTACCAGAAGCACATGACTCACACTTGGATCAGGAAAAGTCACAAGGTTACCGAGAAACTAGTGATTGGTCTCGTTTTATTCAAGTATATAATTTCCATTGTTTCAGTGATGAATAGTATGATGGTTGTTATTCCGATCCTAGTGGCCATTTCAAATTGAGTCCGACCATGATGAGTTTGTTACGTGAGAACCAAGTTCGATGTAACATCTGACGTAAGTCAGAAGATTGGAAACATTTTATAAGTCCTATTTCGTTGATGATTCTGGTACGTAATCATCCTAAGGGGGAGATAATTGTAACGCCTGTAGATCCGGGCTAGTCAATTTAGAGACGATAGATGTCAAAAATGGATTTTTGATGAAAGATTATTTATAATGAATAATCTTCACTAAGTTATAGTATATGTTACAAGGTTTCCGTGCATATAAAGAACGCCGAAATCCGAGTTATAACGAAGAAGTTATGACCTGTCGAAGTTTTGCGACAGAACCGACACGACACAACGCGACTTAAATAGTGAATTTACGTTAGAGTGATACTTAGCCTTAGCGATCCAAACGAAAGTTGTAGAGTTCGTTAAACCGTGAGCGTGCATAAAAAGAACGTCCAAATCTGACTTCGTATGAGGAAGTTGTGATTTTTCTAAGTTTCAACTTAGCAGTATGCAGCCCGAATACTCGATTTGAGATCGAGCGGTTTTTAGCCGAAACAATCTAAACGAGAATCGAAGATCTCGTCAATTCTAGTGAAACAATAAAAAGATAGGCGAAAACGGACGTCGGATGAAGAAGTTATAACGGAGTTTTCCTGTCCCGGCCTAATAAAAATAATATAATAAAAATAAAGTCAAAATTAGCCAACGGAGTCTAAATGAAAGTTGTAGAGTATAATCTCACCTACGCGTGGATATAAAGAACGTCGAAAACAGAGCTCGTATGCGAAAGTTATGAATTTTTGAAGATCGTGGCACGCATACGAAAGCTTATCCAAAGATTACGCCCAACGTACTCTATGTACGCCCAACGTACTCCAAAATTACGCCCAGCGTAATCCTAGACCCAGCAGCCTATAAATAGAAACCGAGATCAGCCGATTCCTTTGCCATTTTTCTTCCTTTCTCTCTAGTTTTTGCCTCGATTTGCGTGCCAATTATATCCCGAAGCCTCGGTATCATTCCCGAGCCCCGAAGCAAGTTCAGAAGTCCTGAAGATCCCGAGAAGTGAGATTCCCGAGCCGAAGCTCTGCCCGCGAGGAGCCCGACTTTTGTGACGATCTTCCAGATCTACTTAAGAATACTACTTTTACAAGCCGTAGTGCTGTCCGATCATCTTCTAATTAAGTGAGTGTATAGTAACTTTCATCTTACACATAGATATGAAGTATTTTATAAAATACGTGCTATGTGTACATATATTGTTGTTTATATGTGTGAGGGTGTGGTTACTCTCTTCTAACACATAAATATAAAGTATTAGCTATGAAATACGTGCTATGTGTTATATATTATTTGTCTATTTGAAATGGGCTTGGAATTAATGTTTTTATATGGGTGTTAAATAATTTAAACTATATATGTAATTTATATCTACAAATATGTTGGGTAGAACATGGGTAGATGAAATAGTTGATGTGTGTTGAAAGAATGTGATAAGAGATAGGTGAGGTTATAATGGTGATGATAATTAGGTGATGATAGATAGGTGATGAATTACGAGTCCAGGCGATGTTGTGGCTACGTATTCATGCGATGATAGTCTATCCCTTATTATGAATTACGAGTCCAGGCGATGTTGTGGCTACGTATTCATGCGATGATAGTCTAACCCTTACTATGAATTACGAGTCCAGGCGATGTTGTGGCTGCGTATTCATGCGATGATAGTCTAACCCTTACTATGAATTACTAGTCCAGACGATGTTGTGACTACGTATTCATGCGATGATAGTCTATAACGAAATAAGATGTAAGGAGATGAGAGGTAAACATGATAATGGAGATGACCCTTAGGATAATATCTTTTGGGAAGATTAAATGAAAATAATGGGGATGGGTAATTGGGTTGATTGTTTGATGATTAAATATAATAATTATATTATTTTGGGTTGAAAACCCTATATGCTCACCAGGCTCCCAAGCCTGACCCATTCAGTTTTCTTTGCATTACAGGTAATGGCACAAGAGTATAAGTTGGTGGACTTGACGAGAGATTTTGGATTATAGGCCAGTAGTTATGAATAACTGTTGTAAGGCCTATTTTGTTCTGTTTATGCTTTTGGTATGTATTGAACATGACATCCCAAGATTTTGTTATATAATGAAAATACATTTCTTTAAAGAAATGCTTTGATAATTTTTATCATACTTTGTTTTGGGAGCAAATTCCGCAACTGTTTTTATTTAAAAGATTACTCTAATTTTATAAAACAAAGCATAAACAAATCATTCTTTTCTGGCCGTGAAATTGGGGATGTCACAAGATGCAAGAGCTGTCCGGTCAACTTAAAGACCAAGCTTCTCACCCTGGGGAGCGTCGGTCTTGTTCGTAAAGAAGAAAGACAGATCGTTCCGTATGTGCATCGATTATAGAGAGCTCAACAAACTCACGGTCAAAAATCGTTACCCTCTCCCCCGTATAGACGATTTATTTGACCAACTGCAAGGGGTGAGTTATTTTTCCAAGATTGATCTTAGGTCTGGGAATCACCAGTTACGAGTGCTTGAGGAGGATGTCCCGAAAACAGCCTTCTGAACTCGTTACGAACACTACGAGTTCGTAGTGATGCCGTTCGGACTGACCAACGCACCCGCTGTATTCATGGATTTAATGAATAAGGTGTGTCGTCCTTACTTGGATCAGTTCTTCATCGTCTTCATTGATGACATACTTGTCTGCTCTCGGAGTAAGGAGGAGCATAACGATCATCTACGACAAGTCCTGGAAACCCTACGATCGGAGAAGTTATATGCGAAGTTCTCTAAGTGCGAATTCTGGATCCAAAGAGTCGAATTCTTACGACACATGGTTAGTGAGGAAGGAATCCACGTGGACCCATCCAAGATTAAAGCTATTGAGAACTGGTCAGCACCGAAGACGCATACATAAATTCGTCAATTTCTAGGCCTCGCTGGCTACTACCGCAGATTCATTCAGAACTTCTCTCGGATCGCAAAACCCCTTACAACATTAACGCAGAAAGGCGCGACCTTTGACTGGGGAGAGAAACAAGAGAAGGCATTCCAAACCCTGAAACGAGCCTTGTGCACCGCACCAATATTGTCCCTCCCCGAGGGGACAGAAGATTTTGTAGTATACTGCGATACGTCCAATCAGGGGCTCGATTGTGTCCTGATGCAACGACGTAAGGTCATTGCCTATGCCTCGAGACAGCTGAAGACACATGAAGTTAACTACACCACACACGACCTTGAATTAGGGGCGGTTGTGCTCGCTCTAAAGATTTGGAGACACTACCTGTACGATATGAAGAGCACGGTATACACTGACCACAAAATCCTCCAACACATACTCAACCAGAAGGAGCTCAATATGAGACAACGACGGTGGGTCGAGTTACTCAATGATTACGACTGTGAGATTCGTTATCACCCAGGAAAAGCCAATGTAGTAGCAGACGCCCTAAGTCGAAAGGAATATTCTGGTCGAAGAGTCAAGTCATTAACAATGACTATCCATTCGCATCTATCCACATAGATTAAGGAGGCTCAGCTCGAAGATTTGAAACCTGAAAATGTAGCAGGAGAATCCCTGCGAGGAATGGATAAGAATCTAGAAGTTAAGGGTGACGGAGCATTATATCTCATGGACCGAATCTGGACACCGCGACACGGTGGTTTCAGAGACTTGGTCATGAAGGAAGCATACAACACTCGATATTCCGTTCACCCAGGTTCAGATAAAATGTATCTGGATCTTAAAAAGTCATATTGGTGGCCTAACATGAAAGCAGAGATTGCTACCTTCGTGAGTAAATGCCTTACTTGCGTAAAGGTCAAGGTCGAATACCAGAAGCCATCAGGTCTACTACAGCAACCGGAGATACCTGAATGGAAGTGGGAGCGGATCACTATGGATTTCATAACCAAGCTACCCAAGACAACAGGTGGGCTTGATACCATATGGGTCATCGTCGACAGATTGACCAAGTCCGCACACTTCCTGCCCATCAAAGAAACAGACAAGATGGAGAAACGCACAAGAACATACATTGAGGAAATCGTACGACTGCATGGTTTCCCTATATCTATAATCTCTGATAGAGATAGTAGGTTCACTTCGAGATTTTGGCAATCACTACAAAACACCTTAGGGACGAGGTTGGACATGAGTACAGCCTACCATCCGCAGACCGATGGGCAGAGTGAGAGGACTATCCAAACCTTGGAAGATATGCTGAGAGCCTGTGTGATCGACTTTGTTAAGGCGTGGGATACCCACTTACCCCTTTTCGAGTTTTCTTACAACAACAGTTATCACACGAGCATCAAGGCAGCTCCATTCGAAGCCCTCTACGGCCGAAAGTGCAGATCCCCTCTGTGATGGGCTGAGGTGGGTAGCACTCAGTTAGCTAAAGGAGGAGTTCCTGACAGCACTCTCATGGGTCCGGAGATCATTCAAGAAACGACCGAGAAAATTGTACAAATTCGTGAATGATTGAAAGCCGCTGGAGATCAACAGAAAAGCTACGCAGACAGACGGAGAAAACCCTTGGAGTTCCAGGTGGGAGACCGAGTCCTTTTGAAAGTCTCACCCTGGAAAGGCACGATACGCTTCGGAAAGCGTGGAAAGTTGAATCCAAGATACATAGGGCCTTTTGAGATTCTCGCTCGAATCGGCCCCGTAGCTTACAAACTCAACCTACCCCACGAGCTCAGTAACATACATCCTAGCTTCCACGTCTCGAACTTGAAAAAGTGCCTATCCGACGAGACTCTCGTAATCCCACTCGACGAGATCGAGATCAATGAGAGCCTCAATTTCATGGAAGAACCTGTGGAAATTATGGATCGAGAAGTCAAACGAACGAAGCAAAGCCGCATCACAATTGTAAAGGTTCGCTGGAACGCCAAGCGAGGACCGGAGTTCACTTGGGAGCGCGAGGATCAAATGAAAAATAAATATCCTCATCATTTTGCTTAGTTATTGTGTAATAGCTTAATTGTTTGAATTCTAATTTAGGGACGAAATTCCCTCTAACGGGGGGATGATGTGACAACCCGAATATTTCATATATATAATTTCTACAGTCAAACATTTCATTTGGAAGTCAAATTCATTTCCGCCATATTTTAGCATAATTTAAAATCCGTTTTAGTATTCCGAACTTTTCACACTTAATGATCAAGTCTTAGAAAATAACCACTAAAGCCCTAACACCAAAAATCATGCCAAAAACTCGATAAGATGGATTTTACGGTGGTAAACTCGGGCGGTAAACTCGGGCGATAAACTCGGGCGGTAAGCTCCGGGCAGTAAACTCACCCTATATAAGGGTTGAGTGAACCTCATTTACACTCTTTCCACACTCTAGACACACTCTCTCTCTCTCTACCCTCTCTCTCTCTCTTTAAGACCCGATTTCTTCCAAGAATCTTCAAGTTTTCATCCCCAAACTATAAGTTCTCTTACCCTAGATTGTGTTAAAGCTTATTTCGTGTTAAATTGTTATAAAACTATTTCCAAACTCTTTTAAACTTCTTATGTTCCCAAAATATATCTACACCAATATATTTATATAAGTAAGACTTGAAGGACTTAGGACTGATAGCACACTTTATTTCCTGTTCTTGTTTGATTGTGGTCTTAGGGTATATTGTTATCTGTCCGACTGTCATTGAATTCTTAGTTATATATCGAATATATTTGTGTTGGATATGAATGTCTTCACTCAGTTCAATACTATTGTGTATCAAAGATAGACTACAAACATGCTATTTAACTATAATAGGTATAGTTAAGGTCTACCGCTCCTTACCACTGTCATTATGATACTTACCATAGTTAGTACTATTACGAGTCTCTACATATTAAGTACTATATAAGAAGAATACTATATACTATACAAGAGAATACTAAATACATGATACCGAGAAGTACATTATACATTAATACAAGAAGATATGCTAAAACAGAATGTGACACACTATTTGTCTATACGACACTTCACTACGCCTTCGCCGTGTAACCATAGTCTCCTGGAGGGAGAGCGGGCACTACGTGTATAGATCTATATAGGGCAGACACTCTCATATCCCGATTGTTAGCTACAGTCCGAGCCGACTAGGCCCAAGGATGACAAAATGTTACCAAACTACGTATGACCTGGAGGGTTATTGGACTTTCGATCGCCTATCCGCATGGTTACATATGAATTCACATTCGGATCCCTAAATTAACAAATTAAGAAATAAAGGTAAAACAGACTCCCCGAGGGGTATTATATACTTATCACTACCTAGAGTCTGTAGTTTATTTACTACTCAGCCGGCAGTAACACTGCTGGAATAATACATTATCTTCCCATTTACTTTGTATAAATGAAGTCCAAAACTATATTTTTATAAATGAGAGTCTAATTGGGAAAAATTTTACACACTCTAAGGATCAAACCTACAAGTAACCAAGTCTTAGCAGAAGACTACTTTTACTGGAAAATATAGGATTTTCTAGAGATTCACACTATTTTCAAAATTGATAACAATTTTTACGGTACGCGATTCAAAACAGTTTTATACAAGCAATGACACTAAACACTTATGAACTCACCAGCTTTATGCTGATACTCGTTTTCAAAATAACTTGTATTCTCAGGTCAACAATAGACAGGTATTGATGCAGCTTTTGAGAAGATGGAGCACTTACAAGACCCATCTTTTATTTTTGTTTATACTTTTGGTGTCTATCAAACTGTACAGAACACGCGTGTATTACAATCACTATATTAATGCAATGGATGTTGTTGCTTGTTTTTACTATTATGCATTGTTATGATACTAAACATGACGTCCTCAACCCGAGAACGTATTCCGCCATTCTAGGTTTTGGGGTGTGACAAAACCTCCCAAAACCTAGTAACCTCAAGGTGCTAATGGAAATCCCCGGAGCACCCGAAGGCTCTGAGGAAAAGAGCTTTTCGGCTCGGAAGTTCTACACCGTAGAGCTCGGTTCCTCGCTAAATCCCCTATAAGTTCTAATATATATATATATATATATATATATATATATATATATATATATATATATATGTATAATAAATATAACATTGTGGTATTGAAATCCTTATGTACTCAGTAGATTTCCAATCCTGACCCACTCAGTTTGTTTGTATCATAGGTGTCGATATGATGCTACATTACACTGAGAGATTAAAAAAGGCGTATATCACTAGTGTAAATGAATGTAAGGTTTGTTTATGCTTATGTTTCTATATTGACGATAACATCCCAATGTTTTAAAATGAATAAAATACCTTTCTTCATAAATGCTTTGATAATGTATTTATCATATTTTACTGTGAACAAATTCTGCAAATTTTTTTATAAGGATACTCTGATTTTCAAATAAAGCATAAACAAATCGGTTTTTTCTGGCCGTGAAATTGGGGATGTCACAATCTTTACCTTCCAAAACATGTCCCAATCAAAATTCACCTTTGACTTACTTTACGGTAGTCTAATCTTCTCTACCACAGACCCTAATCCAATGCACCACCACTCTTCAGCCCATCTTGCATGAATTTCCAATTAATAATTTTGAATTTGGGTAATGTTTCCAAGGTCATGAACTTTCCAATTCTAATGACTCAAGTCCCCGATTTTTACATCGAACAAAGAATTTCAAAAAAACCTCAGTTGAATGTCAATGATATGGTCTCACCAAAAGTTCAAGCAAAATTGGCTTTACAAAAGGAGATCAAATCCAGACGTGAAAAGCGGGAAGATGATGTCAAGAGCAAAACTTTCAAAAATCAAGTCAAAGTTTCGAACAAAAGGAATTTCGAAAAACCCATCTCTGTAAAAACTTTTCAAAAACATATTGCAGTCGATGGATCATGTAAAAAGGAACAAATAGTGACAAAATCTTTTCAAAACACGTCTCCAAAATTTCAAAAATAAGTCAAGTCACTTTCACAAAATACCTTAAAAAATCCAAATTTCAAGGGTATTTTGCCAACACCAAATCTTTCAAGATCACATCATTCAGTCACAAAGTCAAAACCTAAGTCTAGTTCACGTGACAAGTCCTTTTCAAGTCTCAAGAATACTCTAGAAAAACACACTGTAATGACCAGTCCAAAGAAACAAGTTGCACCCTCCAGACCTTTGACAAAATATGGCTTCTGGATAAATGAGAAAAATCTCGCTTTTGGCTTTTATCCACTAAAAGAGTCACGTCCAATCCTAACATGCAACATTCCAAAAAAGACAAAACATTTTGGACATGGATTAAAATCTGAAGAGAAATCTGTTCAATAGTCCCATGTGCATGCATTTGTTAAGCCTCACGTTACCCAAGGCTCCAAACTTGTTTGGGTGCCAAAAATAACCCCCTAATTTTGTAGGCAATGTGAAAGGAGGAACAAGAGGAAGAATGGTTAATCGATAGTACATGCTCCTTGCACATGACTGGAAGGTTGGAATACCTTCAAGATTTCAGGCCAATCAACAGTGGTGGACGTGTGACTTTTGGAAACAATGAAAACAGAATCATCAGGGATTATGGTGTATTGACTACGAGAATTTTCTCTATACAATGAATGGTTTACGTAGAAGGTTTAGTGTGGGTCAATTATGCAAAGCTGGTCATCGATTTGAGTTTGATAATGAATACTCCTACATCATGACGAATGATATAAATACTTGCTTGATCAAATCTAAAGCTAAAGGGACAATATATCCATTGGATGTCTCTTTGATCATTGTAAAACCGTAGTTGTGTTTCCTGTCCAAGGTAGTGTCTGAAGTAAGTTGGTTATGGCACCGCAAACTTGCTCACCTCAATTTCAGATACATCAACAACCTGGTAACCGAAGAGTTAGTTTGTGGACTACCAATTTTGAAATACAACAATGATACACTATGCCCAACCTTTCACTGTGGAATACAAACAAAGGGTAGCCATCCTATGATACTTGATTCTTCAATCGTCGAACCATTAGAGATACTTCAGATTGATCTCTGCGGTGCATCTACCATAGCTAGTTTACACCACAAGAAATATATTCTGGTCATAGTTGATAACTTTACTCGCTTCACTTGGGTCTTCTTTTTGAGACTCAAATCAGACACACTGCAGATCATGATCAACTTCATCAAGGAAATAGAACTCCAAATCATACTACCATTCATACATATAACGAGTGATAATGGCACTCAATTTACAAATCAGCTCTTGAATTGCTTCTTAGTTTCCTAGGGCATCAGTCACAACTTCCTGACACCCAATACACCACAAAAACATAATAGTAGAGCGAAAAAATAGAACTCTAGTCGAAGCAACTAGATCGATGGTGAATTTTGCCAATATTCCTCTCTACTTCTGGGCGGAAGCAGTGGCAACTGCATGCTTTGTTCAAAATCGAGGCATCATCTGTAAACGCCTCAACAAGACTACTTATAAAGGTCTCAACAATCGGAAACCCAACGTTTGATTCTTTCACATTTTTGGTTTCAAAAGTTTCGCGATCAATAACAAGGATCATCTTAACAAGTTTGCACCAGAGTCAAATGAAGGCATTTTTGTTGGTTACTCAACCAACAAAGTGTTGGGTTTTATGTACTATAACACTTCTATGGTGCACATACAACCCTAATGGTTTGGATCTAAGTTTTCTCTAGTTATACATGCAACAAAAAATTATCCAAAGCATGAAACATGTCTAGCATACAAATTTCGTACATGAATCATAAAACTAGTTAGAATAATACCTCTTATTTGTAGCTTGTAGTTGTTGGCCTTTCAATACCTTAACACCTCAAGTGTGATGTCTCAAACAAGTCACAAACACCATGAAAAAATGGAGGACTTTGAGAGAGAGGCTAGAACCACCAAAATCGGCTATATTCATCATGGAATACTCAAGTAACGATTTTAGGGTTTAGGGAATACATATATAGTGTATAATTCCAAGAGTCATATGAAAACCCTAATTCTTACACTTAGGCTTATGATCCAATAACTCTTATGGACTAACTCTTCAAGGAATCTCACATAAACTTAGTCCATCATGGATCAATAGCCCAAACCATATGTATCACTGGTTTGCATAATCAGTCTCCGTCAATTTAATTAGTATCTTTTGATCACTAAATTAATTCCAAATTAATTCTTGATCAATACTAGTTCAATAATATGATTTCTCAATTAATATATTATACTTATAATATATTTATAAATCACAAATAACCTCTTTCTCAAATATCCATCCTGTCAAATTGTTCTGGTGAAGGCAACACGAAATGGACCATGCTACTCTCGGGTCAAGTACATGTTGGATAAGGTGTCTAAGTCCATAACTATATTTGAGATGTACTTGACTCGACCCGGCATGGTCCGTTTGGGTTGCACTTCACCCGAAAAATGTATATGGATAATCTTTGAGAATAGTATGAGTTATGATTTATTAATATATTATAAGTTCTAATATATTAATATGAAATCAAATTATTTAATTAGTATTGATCTAAAATTAATTTAGAATTAATTTTGTGATCAAAAGGGTGACTAATTAAATACGGACTCTTGTATTTATATAGTGTGGGCTAATGCTTATTTAGAATGGGCTAGGTTTGCATGGAAAGTCCATGGAGCTTTAACCCATGGATCTTATGGAAATGAAAGGTCATGGGTATTAGGGTTTACATGAATGTCACCCTAATCCACCACACTATATAAAGGGGTCCTAAACACTTGAAATCGCACTAGTGTGTGTGAGAACTAAGGGTGGCCAATTTCTTGAAGTGTTCTACTATTCTCTCAAGTTTCTAAAGTTTGTGGTGATTTGTGACTTCTATTTGAGGCATCCACATTATTGGTGTTAGGCTCTCAAACTCCAAGCAATCTACTACTACTAAAAGGTATGTAATTCTACTAGTGTTTTATGATTCAAGTACCCCATAACATGCTAGTTAGGAAGCAAACCTTGGAAAATTATTATTTGCATTTATTTTAGAGAAAACATAAATCCAAGGTTTCTAGGGTTGCATGTACACCATAGAAGTGTTAGAATGCTCAAAACCCTTCAGTGGTATCAGAGCCTAGGCTTGTTTTCTTGATACTTGATGCAAACTTGTTAAAAAAATCGATAAAACTACTTTCTGCTCAGTGAACTCACCGAGTCCATGGGGGGAATCGATGAGTCCATGTGCTATTTCATCCTACTCATCGAGTAGGTTCATGCACTCGACGAGTAGGAGGCTCAAAATATAGTTTTTCGAGTTTTTAAGCTGGAATTGGACTACAATCATTACACTAAACTGTTTTGGACTTATTAAAAGTTTTTTTTTTGATGTTGTAATGATTATGGTAATTCAATTTCAAAGGCTATTATCAAAATTTCAAGTTTTGTATGTGTTTATATTATTCTTGAAATTGTTGATATGAATGTTCATGAACTTATGAGTTTTAGTAGATCATATGAATTATTTGCGAATAGTTTGTTAGTTTAATTCTTGATCTTGATGTGTTTTAATGGAATCCATAATTTGTCCTCAAGTTATGGATTACCAAAAGTCACTCCTTTTAAAGTCCATTAATGAACACATAGGTTACATAAAATGAAAAGTCTTCATTTTAATAAACTAATAACTCATAAGTTATGAAATGTAAAGTTTTCGATAGTTTCAAAACTTGCCCTCAAGTTTTGGAATTTGTAAAGTCACACACCTTAGAAACCTTTAATTCCAACCCTTAGAATTTTAAAAGTTAAAATTCAACCCTTATATTTTATAATATTATAAGTTAATAATATATATATATATACATATATATATATATATATATATATATATATATATATATATATATATATATATATATATATATATATATATATATATATATATATATAAGAACAAGTCGTTTTACCGTTAGTAGGCCTCATTCACGAAGCCGGTCTATAAGGGGGTATAAGGTTGTTGCCTATAAAATGTCAGCTTAATGAGTGTCCACTCTCACCCACCGCTTCCTTGACAGGTGGAGGGTCGTTAGCCGAACGGGTAGGACAGTGACTTTAATTCACATTAAAATTAATGATTATTAGAAAGTAACTAAATGTTTTTATAAATTACCAATCTTAGTCACTTTAGGAAAATGTGAAATTGGTACTAACCCATGAAATTAACACTTTGTACCTTACCAAGTCGTTGGTGGAGCATGTGTGGTTAACCGACACACTAACTTGGATTAGTAAGGTAGGCAAAGGGTAACTTAATGTTTATCATAAACCGGTAGAGCGCGTGTGGTTAACTGGCACACCGTTTAGGTGATATATTAAGGGTACCAAGTTAATTTGCATGGTTATTCACACCTTGTTTTGTGATCCTTGGCATCCCAGTCACAAAACCTGAAGGGCACAATCAAGAATGAAACATGCCATTGAAAAGTTCAATGAATCTTAAAAGAATCTAGGAGTTTTAAAATCAATTAAAAGCTAATAATTTATTTCGTTTTTCATGGTGGAAATTGGTGAATTGTCATTCACCTACCTTTAAATATTTTATAGCTTGGATTACGACATCCCTCTTCCAAGTTATAAAGTATTGTGTTGGGTCCTAAACTTAATATTACATTTGTGTGTTTTATTAAGGATTCCATATCTAATCTAAACTTGTCCTTCTTCTTTTTCAGATGTCTTCCAACAATGCTTCTGGCTCAAACCCTGCCGACTCCTTCTCTCTCATGAACCTTTGTGGGAGAGTCATCTTCGATGGTTCCAACTTCATTGATTGGATTAGGAACATCAAGAAGTTCACGCGCTATGAGGACAAGGAATATGTCCTCGACAAGGAGCTTAATGAACTTGATAAGTTATCTGCTACTCTAGAGGAAATCGCTGAATTCCAAGCACATGAAAGAGATGCCACTAAGGTGGCATGTATCATGTTGGCCACGATGACAGTCGAGCTCCAAAATTCCTATGAGGACTATTACCCTTTTGAGATGCACCAGGACTTGATGGACAGATACCATCAAAGTGCTCGTCAAGAGCGGTATGAAATCATCTCCTTCATGATATCAACCTGGATGAAGGATGGTGAACCCATCATGGGCCATATGTAGAAAATGCAAAGATTCGTGGACTGTTTGCTGAAATTGAATGTGAACTTCCCGGAGGAGTTGGCAATAGACATCATATTGCACTCCTTACCTTCTTGTTATGATCAATTTCGGATGACATATCACATGAACAAGGAGGAGGTCACACTTTGCAAACTTCAAGGACTTTTGAAGACTGCTGAAACTGGTCTAATTGGTAAATCGGTTGTTACTACTCCTATTCCTAACACCACCCCTGTTCTGGCAATCATGCAAAGTAGAGGGAAAAAGAGGAAGACCCCTTCGAAGGGTACAAAGGGAAAGTCTCTTGATGGCTCCTCTTCGAGTGGAACCAAAGGTGGTTTTGTCACTCCTTCTTCTAACCCAAAGGAAGTTGAATGCTTCTATTGTCATGATAAGGGGCACAGGAAGCGAAACTACCCAAAGTACCTACAAGATGTTAAGGATGGGAAAGTGAAACCCAATCATGTAGGTATTTAAACTATATTGTCTAATAACTCACCATATTCTAATTCTTGGGTCCTTGATATAGGTTATTGTATTCACATATGTTTTGACTTGTAGCGACTAAGAATAAGTGAGAATGTGGAGCATAGGAAGATAAACTTGATCATAAGGAATAGGAAAGCTTCACTTGTCACCAAGATTGGAGTTTATTCTTTGTTGCTAAGTAGTGGGTTAGTGTTAGATTTGAATAAGTGTTGTTACTCGTCTGAAATGGCGAGAAATATTATTTCTTTTCATGGTTTGTACCAACAAGGGTTTACCTTTTCGTTTGATAATGAATGTGGTGGTATTAATGCTTTTTATAATATTGTTTTTTTATTTTAAAGCATTACCTTGTGATGGTGTGTATGAAACTGTGTCAGTTGTAGATAACCTTGGAAATAATGTGTTATGTATTAATTCTTCCAATAGCTTGGATAAAGCAACATTATGGCATTGTTGTCTTCGACATGTAAACAAGAAACGCATAGGCCAACTCCAAAAGGATGAAATCTTGGAGTCATTTGACCTAAAGTTGGATGATAGTTATGAATCTTGTTTGCTTCGGAAAATGACAAAGTCACCCTTCACTGGTACTTGTGCAAGGAGTGAGGGTTTGGGAAAATGACAAAGTCACCGCTTCTATATGACTTTTACTGATGATTATAGTAGATATGGTTATGTCTACTTAATCAAGCATAAGTCAGAAACCTTTGAAAAGTTCAAAGAGTTTAAACATGAAGTGGAGAATCAGTTGGGCAAGAATATTAAGATGCTCCGATCCGATCGAGGATGAGAGTATCTTAGTACAGAGTTCCTTGACTATCTTAAGGAATGTGGAATTGTCTCACAATTGAAACCTCCCAGAACACCACAACTTAATGGTGTGGTTGAGAGGCGCAATCGAACCTTGTTGGACATGGTTTATTTCATGATGAGTCGAGGTTCACTACCAATCTCTTTTTGGGGGTATGCCTTAGAGACTGCCGCCCATATCCTTAATCTAGCCCCTACCAAAAAGGTTTCCAAAACACCTCACAAGATGTGGACTGGAAAAGTTCCCAACTTGGGCACATCAAGATTTGGGGTTGCGAGGCTTTCATGAGGCACGAGACCCACGAAAAGCTCGAACCTCGAAGTGAGCAGTGTATTTTCATCGGCTACCCATAAAAATCCTTTGGTTACCTCTTCTATAGACCCAGTGATAACGTGTTCTTTATGGCAAGAAGAGGGGTCTTTCGCGAGAGAGAGAGTTCATAAGCCAAGGAAACAGTGGGATGCAAATTGACCTTGAAGAAATTCAGGAGTCAAGTGGTGAAGGAACCTCAAACCCTAGCAATCAACCTGAGGAGGAAACTCCTGTTAAACCAACTGACGAGTTTGTACCTCTGAGGCGTTCCACTAGAGTTAGGAATCCACCTGAGCATTACTATGTTTTTCATATTATTGCAGAAGGTGATACATTTATCAGTGATAGCACACTAGTAAATTTGATGAACCTAACAGCTATAGGGAAGCCATGGCAGGCCCAGATTCTACTAAATGGAAAGAGGCTATGGACAACGAGATCCAGTCAATGTATGACAATCAAGTCTGGAACTTGGTTGACAATGTACCGGGTCGTAAGACGGTCGAGTGCAAAGGGATATTCAAGAAAAAGACCGACGTGGATGTAAAAGTGCAAACTTATAAGGCACAATTGGTTGCGAAGGGCTTCACTCAAACTCAGGGAGTTGATTATGATGAAACCTTCTCACCAGTGGCAAAGATTAAGTCTATTAGGGTTATGCTAGCCATTGTTGCATTTCATGATTATGAAATATGGCAAATGGATGTCAAAACCGCTTTCCTTAATGGAAAGTTGGCTGATGATGTTTACATGAGTCAGCCAGAGGGTTTTGTCAGTGCAGAGTACCCTGATAGAATGTACAAGTTTGAGAAATCCATTTATAGATTGAAACAAGCATCTTGCAGCTGGAACCTTTGTTTTCATGATAAAGGTAAAGAGTTTGTCTTTTCAAGAAGCGAAGATGCGTCCTGTGTGTATGTCAGAGCTAGTGGGAATATAGTTAGCTTTTTGGTACTGTATGTGGATGACATACTACTCATGGGAAATGACATCCCAACCTTGCAGGAGGTTAAGTCCTGGCTTGGGAAGTGTTTCGCTATGAAGGACCTTAGCGAAGCTGCCTATATCCTAGGGATAAGGATATTGAGAGAAAGGAGTAAAAGACTAATTGGACATACTCAAAGCACCTATGTAGACAAAGTGTTGAAAAGGTTCAACATGCAGAATTCCAAGAAAGGTGACTTACCGATCCATCATAATGCCAAACTGAGCAAGGCTCAGAGCCCGAGTATAGAGGCTGAGATAGCTGAGATCAGTCGATTACCATATGCTTCCGATGTTGGCTCGATCATGTATGCTATGACTTGTACTCGCCTGATGTGGCCTTTGATTTAAGCATGGTTAGCAGATATCAGGAGAATCCTGGCAAGGCTCACTGGACTGCGGTAAAGAACATTCTCAAGTACCTGCAAAGGACTAAGAATCGGATCCTTACCCTTGGTGGGAGTGATGACTTGAGAGTTTTGGGGTATAGTGATGCTAGCTTTCAGACTGATAGGGATAATTTCCGCTCTCAGTCGGGCTGGGTCTTTACCATGAATGGAGGAACAGTTACTTGGAAAAGTTCCAAGCAGGAGACGGTAGCTGATTCGACATGTGAATCAGAGTATATAGCAGCGAGTGAAGCGGAAAAGGAGGCGATATGGTTGAGGAACTTCATCAGAGACCTTGAAGTTGTACCAACTATAAAGAAACCTATGGAGATTTTATGTGACAGCAATAGTGCGGTTGCCTTAGCCGAGGAATCGAGAGAACATGGCAGATCCAGACACATTGACAGAAAATATCACTTCATAAGACATAAGAGAGAAGAAGGACTCCTTGTAGCAAAGAGGATATCGTCAGAAGAGAACCCAACAGATCCCCTCACAAAGGGACTGACTAGGGTTAGGCATTTGCAGCATGTGAGGCGCATCGGGCTGAAGGACGATATTAGTTTTACAGATTAGATAGCTCTGAAACTTGTAAAATGTAATTGACATTTGATGATTGAATAAAAGTTTTTGTTTATTTATAAGTAAAGTGTTGCTATAGTATGTAAATTATTTACTATTGTTTCAATTTTGCATGTTTTGACTTCCAGAATAATTTATTTATTCAAATTCTCCACAGTCGGTCATATGTTGAAAGTAGGTATGAATCAAGACTATCATGAAGTTGGCTTGTAGATTTCTAAGGTGTTGGACATATCAAGAGTTGCTACAACATTCATGAGTGCTCTTAAGTTCTGAGTATTGGATTAAACCCACGCTCACTTGTATCAATTCATGGAATTTATCTCGAGTGATCGTGAGACGGTAATATCATATAAGTCTTCAAAGCTAGAGATATGAGTTGTTGCCTATGAGTTAGTAATGCATTGATTGTACGAAAACACATTAGTACCTTGATGTCATAAAACGTACCTTTGTGTATAATTCAACAAATAGTAGAACAAACATATGAGTCGGAGTTTATCTGTTCCTACTAGGATTAGAAGCGATATCTAGGCCCCTCGATGATTTTTTTTGACCTATGTACCGGTACCGGTCAGAACTAAATTGATGTGTTCGATTAAGTTCTATGTCAAAGAAATCGGAAATCGGGAAACAAACTGTTGGACAATAAGTATGACATTGCTCCATGTATTTGTCCGACTGATATCTAGAACATAGGATTATATGATCCCTTATCTAAAATGGTGCTTCATAGTTCAATAGAGTTTTAAGAGCTATGATTGTCGGTCGGTTCCTGAAGTCATGCTTGAAACTATAGTTATTAGACTTATCCAAGTGGGAGACTGTTGGATAAGGTGTCTAAGTCCATAACTATATTTGAGATATACTTGACCCGACCCAACATGGTCCATTTGGGTCACTCGAACAATTTATATGGATAATCTTTTGAGAATAATATGATTTATGATTTATTAATATATTATAAGTTCTAATATATTAATATGAAATCCTATTATTTAATTAGTATTGATCTAAAATTAATTTAGAATTATTTTGGTGATCAAAAGGGTGACTAATTAAATATGGGCTCTTGTATTTATATAGTGTGGGCTAATGCTTATTTAGAATGGGCTAGGTTTGCATGGAAAGTCCATGGAGGTTTAACCCATGGATCTTACGGAAATGAAAGGTCATGGGTATTAGGGTTTACATGAATGTAACCCTAATCCACCACACTATATAAAGGGGTCCTTGGCACTTGAAATGACACTAGTGTGTGTGTGAGAACTAAGGGTGGCTGATTTCTAGAAGTGTTCTACTACTCTCTCAAGTTTCCAAAGTTCGTCGTGATTTGTGACTTCCATTTGAGGCATCCACATTATTGGTGTTAGGCTCTCAAACTCCAAGCAATCTAATACTTCTAAAAGGTATGTAATTCTACTAGTGTTTTATGATTCAAGTACCCCATAACATGCTAGTTAGGAAGCAAACATTGGAAAATTATTATTTGCATGTATTTTAGAGAAAACATAGATCCAAGGTTTCTAGGGTTGCATGTACACCATATGAGTGTTAGAATGCTCAAAACCCTTAAGTACATACCAATTATAGTTATGGGCTTAGAAACCTAATCCAACAGTATCCCACTTCGATAAGTCTAATAAGTTTAACTACAAGTACAACTTAAAAACCTGACTAGCAATCGTAGCTTTCAAAAGTCATTGCCGAACTCTGACCTAGTCAATAACAAATCCATTAGATAAGGGATCATATATTCCTCTATTCTAGATATCGTATGGACATGAGACATGGATTATAATCATTCTCTCTGTCCATGTGTTGTTTCCTAATTTCCGATTTATGACGACTGACTAATTGAGCAAATCAAATCAGTCTAGGCTTGGTCAAGCGCTTAGGGTGTCATCATTAAATCATCGAGGGTCCCACAAATATCGCTTTTATCCCTCTTAGGGTAAAAGGAATGGATAAAATTTGACTCATATGTTTGCTTTATTTACTCATCAAATCACACACAACAATATTTTTTATAACACCAAGTCACTGGTGCGTTTACCCTTCGTCAATATGCAGCCGACTTGCAAACTACAACCCATGTGTCTCTGTTTCAAGAATATAAGATATTATCACCTCACAATCACTCGTGATAAAATACATGAAGTGGTTCAGACGAGTGTGGGTTTAATGCAATACTTAAATCTTATTACAGGAGTACTCATGAATACTGCAGCAAACTTGTGTTATGTCTAACACTTAGACAATCTACAGACAGATTCATGACAGTCTTGCCTCAATACCTACTTCCAAAGTATGATCAATTGTGGATGGTTTGAATAATCTTATTATTCGGGAAGTCAAAACATGCGAAATGAAACACAAGAATAATCGAATCCAATATGGTCTCAAAACTTTTGAATATAAATAAAACACCTTTTATTTAATCACCATATCGATTACACATTATTCATTATATGATGTTTCGACTGATCAACTTAATACTTGAATTAAAAAAATAATCATCCCATGCTCCAAGCATGCACACTACGTTTACCTATGGTCCTTACTTTGTGAAATAGATCAATTGTAAACATTTCCAATGACACTCACTTCACAATTTCAAATCCTTATTGCAAGTGTAAGAATACCAAGTCCTTGCCACTTACTGTAATCTATTAGATTCTAAGCTGATATGCAGTGATCCTTTTGTAAAGACTATGTACACAAGTCACAGAGATTTTGCCAATCACAAAACTTTCCATTGGAAATTGTTACAAGACAATTCCATAGATACGAAGTCTCACATTCAAAGCACATTCCTTTGAACATCCTTCTTGCATAAAAGTTTCTAACTTACTCATAGATTCTTGATATCCAACTCCCATTATGGAAACATTTCCATATATGACAATTCATTATAAATAGAATCTTGCCTATTCAAAATAATGTCAACGTGGTCCATCCATTACTATACTTCCAACCGCCCACAAGTGACCAATCCTTAGCGAACCTTGGATTGTCCTTATCAGTTCTGGTCCCTTTTCCCTCTCAATGCCCTAGGCATTTTGAAAATTAGAACATGTAAATATTATAGCGTATGCAATCGATCCTATACCCGAAGCATATGGAACACGATTCATAATGTCTCACATAAAGATGTGATACCTGACCAATCTTTTTCTATAATATTTCCATATATAGAATTTCCAGTGTTGAAATGTTTCAACATGGTATTCATATATCCATGATTAAGTTTGATTAGTACTTCAATCTAAACTTTTAGATTCGAAATCAAGTATAAGCATCCTCTCCCTTACTATAGTGAAACAACTTTTCAAAAATTTTCAACTTTGCAAATTCTTAACCTTTGTTTCCTATAACCAATATTGCTAACTTGCAACACTTCACATAATAATCATGCTCCCACTATCATGATAATTATATTCTTACTACCATAACACTTATGCTCCCACTAGCTTTGACGTGTATCCAGAAATCAGCTGGACTTCTAGAAATCAATACTTATTGACTTTCTTACCAAAGTTCAGATTTATGATACGAGATGCTTCAATAAGCCTTTATCTAAGTTCATACACCTTTTATTAGAAAGCGTATATGTGTGTCTAAACTATTCAGAACTTACAACAATAATTTATGAATGTTCAAACTATTTGCCAAGTGTGATTTCTGGTTACGAGAGGTCCAGTTCTTGGGACATCTCGTTAATTAGAATGGGATATTGGTCGATCCGGCCAAGATTGAGGTTGTTATGAGTTCGGAGGTACCGAGATTCCCTACCGAGGTCAGGAGTTTTCTAGGGTTGGCCGACTATTATCGGAGATTTATCACGGATTTCTCCAAGATTATCGTTCCCCTCAC